>NC_134484.1:210334726-210571935 GCF_040206685.1 Ascaphus truei | reverse complement strand
TCTCTCTCTGACCTCACTCTCTCTCTTCTGACCTCACTCTCTCTCTCTCTCTCTCTGACCTCACTCTCTCTCTCTCTCTGACCTCCTCACTCTCTCTGACCTCACTCTCTCTGACCTCACTCTCTCTGACCTCACTCTCTCTGACCTCACTCTCTCTGACCTCACTCTCTCTGACCTCACTCTCTCTCTGACCTCACTCTCTCTCTCTCTCTGACCTCACTCTCTCTCTCTCTCTCTGACCTTACTCTCTCTCTCTCTCTCTGACCTCACTCTCTCTCTCTCTCTGACCTCACTCTCTCTCTCTCTCTCTGACCTCACTCTCTCTCTCTCTCTCTGACCTCACTCTCTCCTCTCTCTCTGACCTCACTCTCTCTCTCCTCTGACCTCACTCTCTCTCTCTCTCTGACCTCACTCTCTCTCTCTCTCTGACCTCACTCTCTCTCTCTCTCTGACCTCACTCTCTCTGCTCTCTCTCTGACCTCACTCTCTCTCTCTCTCTGACCTCACTCTCTCTCTCTCTCATCTCTGACCTCACTCTCTCTCTCTCTCTCTGACCTCACTCTCTCTCTCTCTGACCTCACTCTCTCTCTCTCTGACCTCACTCTCTCTCTCTCTGACCTCACTCTCTCTCTCTGACCTCACTCTCTCTCTACCTCACTCTCTCTCTCTCTGACCTCACTCTCTCTCTCTCTCACCTCACTCTCTCTCTCTCTCTGACCTCACTCTCTCTCTCTCTGACCTCACACTCTCTCTCTCTGACCTCACACTCTCTCTCTCTGACCTCACACTCTCTCTCTCTGACCTCACACTCTCTCTCTCTGACCTCACACTCTCTCTCTCTGACCTCACACTCTCTCTCTGACCTCACTCTCCCTCTCTGACCTCACTCTCTCTCTCTGACCTCACTCTCTCTCTCTGACCTCACTCTCTCTCTCTGACCTCACTCTCTCTCTCTGACCTCACTCTCTCTCTCTCTGACCTCACTCTCTCTCTCTCTGACCTCACTCTCTCTCTCTCTGACCTCACTCTCTCTCTCTCTGACCTCACTCTCTCTCTCTCTGACCTCACTCTCTCTCTCTCTGACCTCACTCTCTGTCTCTCTTCTGACCTCACTCTCTCTCTCTCTGACCTCCACTCTCTCTCTCTCTGACCTCTCACTCTCTCTCTCTCTGACCTCACTCTCTCTCTCTCTGACCTCACTCTCTCTCTCTCTGACCTCACTCTCTCTCTCTCTCTCTGACCTCACTCTCTCTCTCTCTGACCTCACTCTCTCTCTCTGACCTCACTCTCTCCCTGACCTCACTCTCTCTCTCTGACCTCACTCTCTCTCTCTCTCTCTCTCTCTCTCTGACCTCTCTCTCTCTCTCTGACCTCACCTCTCTCTCTCTCTTCTCTGACCTCACTCTCTCTCTCTCTCTGACCTCACTCTTTCTCTCTCTGACCTCTCTCTCTCTCTCTCTCTCTCTCTCTCTCTGACCTCACTCTCTCTCTCTCTCTGACCTCACACTCTCTCTCTCTGACCTCACTTTCTCTCTCTGACCTCACTTTCTCTCTCTGACCTCACTCTCTCTCTGACCTCACTCTCTCTCTCTGACCTCACTCTCTCTCTCTCTGACCTCACTCTCTCTCTCTCTCTGACCTCACTCTCTCTCTCTCTGACCTCACTCTCTCTCTCTCTGACCTCACTCTCTCTCTCTCTCTGACCTCACTCTCTCTCTCTCTGACCTCACTCTCTCTCTCTCTGACCTCACTCTCTCTCTCTCTGACCTCACTCTCTCTCTCTCTCTGACCTCACTCTCTCTCTCTCTGACCTCACTCTCTCTCTCTGACCTCACTCTCTCTCTCTCTCTCTCTCTGACCCTCACTCTCTCTCTCTCACCTCACTCTCTCTCTCTCTTCTGACACTCACTCTCTCTCTCTCTCTGACCTCACTCTCTCTCTCTCTGACCTCACTCTCTCTCTCTCTCTCTGACCTCACTCTCTCTCTCTGACCTCACTCTCTCTCTCTCTCTCTCTGACCTCACTCTCTCTCTCTCTGACCTCACTCTCTCTCTCTCTGACCTCCACTCTCTCTCTCTGACCTCACTCTCTCTCTCTGACCTCACTCTCTCTCTCTGACCTCTCACTCTCTCTCTCTCTGACCTCACTCTCTCTCTCTCTGACCTCACTCTCTCTCTCTGACCCTCACTCTCTCTCTCTGACCTCACTCTCTCTCTCTGACCTCACTCTCTCTCTCTCTGACCTCTCTCTCTGACCTCTCTCTCTCTCTCTCTCTGACCTCACTCTCTCTCTTCTCTCTGACCTCACACTCTCTCTCTCTGACCTCACTCTCTCTCTCTCTCTCTGACCATCACTCTCTCTCTCTCTCTCTCTCTGACCTCACTCTCTCTCTCTCTCTGACCTCACTCTCTCTCTCTCTCTGACCTCACTCTCTCTCTCTCTCTGACCTCACTCTCTCTCTCTCTCTCTGACCTCACTCTCTCTATCTCTGACCTCTCTCTCTCTCTCTCTCTGACCTCTCTCTCTCTCTCTCTGACCTCACTCTCTCTCTCTGACCTCACTCTCTCTCTCTCTCTGACCTCACTCTCTCTCTGACCTCACTCTCTCTCTCTCTGACCTCACTCTCTCTCTCTCTGACCTCTCTCTCTGACCTCTCTCTCTCTCTCTCTGACCTCTCTCTCTCTCTCTCTCTGACCTCACACTCTCTCTCTTTCTGACCTCACTCTCTCTCTCTCTCTCTCTGACCTCACTCTCTCTCTCTCTCTGACCTCTCACTCTCTCTCTCTCTGACCTCACTCTCTCTCTCTCTGACCTCACTCTCTCTCTCTCTGACCTCACTCTCTCTCTCTCTGACCTCACTCTCTCTCTCTCTCTCTCTCTCTCTGACCTCACTCTCTCTCTCTCTCTCTCTCTGACCTCACTCTCTCTCTCTTCTCTCTCTGACCTCACTCTCTCTCTCTCTCTCTGACCTCACTCTCTCTCTCTCTGACCTCACTCTCTCTCTCTCTCTGACCTCACTCTCTCTCTCTCTGACCTCACTCTCTCTCTCTCTCTGACCTCACTCTCTCTCTCTCTCTCTGACCTCACTCTCTATCTCTCTCTCTCTGACCTCACTCTCTCTCTCTCTCTGACCTCTTCTCTCTCTCTGACCTCTCTCTCTCTCTGACCTCTCTCTCTCTCTGACCTCTCTCTCTCTCTGACCTCACTCTCTCTCTCTCTGACCTTCACTCTCTCTCTCTCTCTGACCTCACTCTCTCTCTCTCTCTGACCTCACTCTCTCTCTCTCTCTCTCTGACCTCACTCTCTCTCTCTCTCTCTGACCTCACTCTATCTCTCTCTCTCTCTGACCTCACTCTCTCTCTCTCTCTCTCTCTGACCTCACTCTCTCTCTCTCTCTCTCTGACCTCACTGTCTCTCTCTCTCTCACAGACAGACGGACACTCTCTCTCACAGACAGACACTCACTCTCAGACAGACACTCTCACTCTCTCAGACAGACACTCTACCTCTCTCAGACAGACACTCTCTCACTCTCTCAGAGACACACTCTCTCTCACACTCTCTCTCAGGGAGGGAGGAAAGGCATGAGATCCGTGCAGGCAGCTCCCTGCACACAGACACACACACACAAATAAATACACACACACATAAATACACACACACACACATAAAAAACAACACACACACAAATAAATACACACACACACACAAATAAATACACACACACACACAAATAAATGCTACACACACACAAATAAATACACACACACACAAATAAATACACACACACAGATGCAGATACACACACACAAATAAATACACACAGATACAGGGGGGTGGGGGAGGGTATGGCTGAACGGCCCGGTCTCTGCACGGGGGAGGTCAGTGCTGCGGGGGCCTGTGCCACGTGGGGGAGGGAGGGCCGGTGTGCTGCGGGGGAGGGAGGGCCGGGTGTGCTGCGGGGAGGGAGGGCCGGTGTGCTGCAGGGAGGGAGGTCCGGTGTGCTGCAGCGAGGGAGGGCCGGTGTGCTGCGGGGAGGGAGGGGAAGGGTGTGAGGCTGCAGTGCTGCTGGGAGACATCTGTCTCCCGGTGCTGCTCCTCCAGCGTGCGCGCCGGGCCTCCCTCTCTCAGCGTCGCTGAGCCGCGCTGCACAGATGCACAAAGCCCCTGCATCTGTAATCAGCGCTGGCTATAGTTCCTCCGGCCTGGGACATAGTAAGCGCTTAGGTGCTGCTGCTCGCTGTTGCTTGCTGCCGCTCGCTCTACCAGGAGCTTTTTGCTGTCCTGGCAGAGGAGACAGCAAGCGCGCTTGGGAGGCGGGTATCACTGTGTGTGTGTCACTTGGTAGCTGTCAGTGTGTGTGTGTGAGTGTGTGTGTGTGTGTGAGTGTGTGTGTGTGTGTGAGTGTGTGAGTGTGTGCTGTGTGTGTGTGTGTGTGTGTGTGTGTGTGTGTGTGTGTGTGTGTGTGTGTGTGTGTGTGTGTGTTGTGTGTGTGTGTGTGTGTGTGTGTGTGTGTGTGTGTGTGTGTGTGTGTGTGAATATATTTATCAAAGTTGCACAATGTTAATAAATAATTTATTCTCACATGTCTTTTTTTTTTTAATTTTTAAAATATTATATAATATACATACACACACACACACACACACATACACACACACACACACACACACACACACGACAGCACACTCTTGCATCACCCACCTTGGACCTTGGTGCTGCCTCTGTCTGGTGGCTCTGTAGTTGCAATGCCGGGCAGGCTGCAGCCCCATTGGTATGGGAGGCTGGTCACGTAAAAAAAAAAGACATGTGAGAATAAATTATTTATTAACATTGTGCAACTTTGATAAATATATTCACACGCACACCACACACCACACACACCACACATCCATATATACACCACACATCCATATATATACACTACACATATATACATATATAACATATATATATATATATATACACACACACACACATATATAATATATATATACACCACATATATATATATATATATATATATATATATATATATATAAATAAACACACACACACACACCCCCCCCTGCAGCCATTTTTCTCACACACACACACACACACACAACACACACACACACACACACACACACACACACACACACACACACACACACACACACACACACACACACACACACACACACCCTGCAGCCCGTTTTTCTCACACACACACACACGACACACACACCCTGCAGCCCGTTTTTCCTACACACACACACACACACACACACACACACACACACACACACACACACACACACACACACTGCAGCCCGTTTTTCACACACACACACACACACACACACACACACACACACACACACACACACACACACACACACACACCTTGCATCACCCACCTTGGACCTTGGTGCTGCCTCTGTCTGGGTGGCTCTGTAGTTGCAATGCCGGGCAGGCTGCAGCCCCATTGGATGGGAGCGGTCACGTGACCGCTCCTCTGTTTCTCCTCGGAGGTTTTTTTTTTTTTTTTTAAGTTAACTACTGTAGCAGCCCTTGTTTTCCGCTGCTGGCGGCCCTGATCGCGGCGCCCCTCTAGCCAAGCCGCGGCGCTCACAGTTTGGGAAACACTGGTGTAAGCAATGCCAATAAATTCACTTTACTGCACTCATTTTTCTTTTCTTTTAGAGAATCTGAACTACAAAAGGAAGGGTGGGTGGGAGGGGGTATCATGTGTAAAATTAGTGAACTGTGCGTATAGTGTATCAACTCATAATTTACACAATCCCCCTCTCACAATGAACTACAGAATGCAAAGCGGCCATGAAGAAGAAGATAAAGACTGAAAAATTGTATTACTTTTTTTTATTATTATAAATTTGTATTATTCATGATTATTTGTATTTTTCATTCTTCCATGATTATCCATTTTCATGATGTCAATGTCAAGTGATGCTGAAGTGCTGAAAGGTGCTACTGTTACCAACGGTCCCTTAATTTACAACTGACAGAAGAACCACAGTACAAAGAAGATAAAGACTGTAATTTGTATTATTCATGATTATTTGTATTTTTCATCCTGATAAAAGAAAAAAAAATCTTTAAATTCACGATAATCATTGAAACACCCCCAACCCCAAAAGAAAAAGAAAGAATGGCAAAAAATTTTAACTTATCAAAAACATGATTCAGATTATGTTTTTTTTAAATCAGTCCTTAAAAAAGGGATGTCTCTTTTTTTTCTTTGAACTTGAAATTCACTTCGAATGTTTGGGGGGAATCTTCAAGAAGGGTTTGGATTTGTGTGTGAAGTGGTTAGGGGTGGGCTACACTAGTTGCCAAGAAGGGCATATCAGATTAACATATTACATTTGGGATGGTGTTGATAAACATTTCTATTCACATTGTAAGGCTTGTGAGTGAAGTATTAGGGGGGAGAGGTTGAAGATGCCAGTTACCACCGGCCCTTAAACTTGAAATGCTCTTGGTGTGGAGGAGTCATTCGAGAAGGGATTATCACATGTGTGCAGTGTGCATGCGTTACCGTAAACAAAGCCTCAAAGATTTTAAAGAATGGCTTCGGGGTTGGGGGGGTGGATGGAGGAGTCATTCTCGCCAATACAAATAAATACAAATGAATGGTTTGGGAGAGGTGCCGATAAGAAGTAGAAATACTTAGCCTTCTGTGTGTGTGTGCAGGGGGGAGGGGGAGAGCGCTGTATGCTGGATTATTAGTTCAAAGAAATATTTTCAACAGGTCAACATACTTTTTTGATCCCCACACCCCAAAATAAAAATCACAGTATGCAACCCACCTCATAAAGTACATACATGACTAGTGTAGATTTAAAAAGCTACAGTAGTGATTGATTCTCAGAATACTGTATCAAGAATTGTTTTGCAAGCCCATGTCGAGAAATAACATTCTTTTTTTTTTTCAGACTTGAAATTGAAATTGAATGAGAAGTCATACAAGCATGCGCATAAATGTGATGACACGCTCAGGAAGATTAAAGCCAGAAAGCCAACCATTACAAATGAATGGTTTGGGAGAGGTGTCAATAAGAAGTAGAAATACTTTTGCCTTCTGTGTGTGTGTGCGGGGAGGAGGGGGAGAGCGCAGTATGCTGGATTATTAGTTTAAAGAAATATTATCAACAGGTCATCAAAATGTTTGATCCCACACCCCCAAATAAAAATCACAGTATGCCACCCACCTCATAAAATACGTACATGACTAGTGTAGAATTAAAAAGCTACAGTAGTGATTGATTCTCAGAATACTGTATCAAGATTTGTTATGCAAGCCCATGTGGAGAAACGAAAAAAAAAGTTGTTTTTTTTCAGACTTGAAATTCAAATTAAATGAGAAGTCATACACGCATGAGACATACACGCATGCGCATAAAATAAAAACAGCATGAAAAGAAGAGCCTACTGTAGCAAAAGTATTGATTAATAAACAATACATACAGTATAGAAATGTGATGACACGCATACCGTATGCGTTTCGACAAGGTTTCAATTCGCATGAGCGGAAAAAATATTTTATATTCGGAAGAAGACGCGACGTTATATTTTTGTAATACTGTACTTCTTTTCCCTTTAGTATCCTGTATACCGTACAGTGTGTGTCCTCATATTTTTTTATGGCTAAGGAGCCTCAGACTACTGTATACAGTATGAACGTGGAACGTTAATCTCTGTTTCAAATATAAATCTTCAAATTTACAATTACTGTGCGCACACGGAATTGCTATTAGACTTTAAAGACAACAGTTCACGATCGCCCACTTGAGTTTCTAGACGGTATTGCAGACAACGCTAAAATGCAATTTTCTGCGCACGATAGAAAACCGATCGAAAAAATGGTCAATTGCCAAACGGTTGGAAAACAGAGCACGTTGGGCCACAGTATTCAGGGCGGTTTGGCATACGCTGCTTTAGAGTAAAGGCTGGCACAGCTGTACAACCAGAACATGATGTTTTAATAAAATGTGTAATACTGTGAATTTAAAATGTACAGGCAGGAACAGTTTTTCTGTGACCCCGGGGAAAATCCTTTAGCATGTAAATATGCTAGGGGTGAATGAGCTGAGGGTATTTTTTTTCCTGCACTTCAAAGGGGTCCCGCTAACTGGAGACCCTCATTCTAGCGAAGTAACAGGGATGAAAATCCTCAGAGCACCAAAGTGTAAACATGGCCGGAATCTTGATGAGTGCCAGATCCAGGGCCATTGACACCTTGGGGCCAAACCACAGACTAAGGGGTGCCAGAAAAAGGGTGTATCCCAGGTATGCTAAGTTGCATGGGTGTCAAGCTGACACATGCGCTTTGCAAACCGAAAATCCTTTTTTCCCGGTATTTCAAACTGCGGGCAAAACAGATATTGGTGGGTTAAATATTCCCACGGAGGAGATTTGGTGTACATGTTAAGGATAGACTAGAGAACCCTGTAACTGTGCCCACCGGACTATCCCCTGTGTGATCCAGATACGATTCATGTTGTGATTATGCTTTACGCAGGATTTCGTTCAAGTACAGCGGTAGCGGTTCCAAGACGCAAGGGGTTAATACCACCGAAACCAAGAATTTACCCCAAACTTCGGAATTCGTTAGCCCTGGTGACTCCCGAACGAATTCCTACGAACTTTAAAGAAATTATTTGATTTTGCAAAGTTATTAGATCGGCAACTGGCGATCAAGCCAAGGGGACTTTAAACAGAGACTACATTTCTTGCGCTTTCTTGCAAAGGACATTTTATTTCATTTTATCATCCCAGTAAGTGTTGTATTAAGTGTATTCTGAAGTTGTCGTGTGTTTGTCTAGCAAGGAAATAAATCACAATTTATTTTGCCTCCTTGTTGTGCTCAATCTAGAATCCCAAAATATAAAAAGTGTTGATAAGTTCTGGTCCACCGTGACAGTTAACCCCTTAACTACCATAGCAATGGGAAGCGCTATAGTAATGAAGGGGTTAACCATTCTGCCACTCACCAGTTAGGTCTAACAACCCCCCCTTGGGGAAACTACCCGTTTCACCCAATTCCTCTACCCCAATAAATATGAAAAAAACAACAACCATACAACCCAACCTCCTCCCTAACACTCGAAACGCGTTGGTGGGGGTCTGTGTACCCTGTAATGTAGCTGTTTTTTGCATGATCCATTAAATTATTTATTTTTATGGGTACACGCTCTCTTGGACATCTATTATTTTTCCTTGTTTCTTGAGTACTAGTACAATTTCTGTAAGTCTGTGTGTGCGCGCGCAGTAATTGTAAATTTGAAGATTTATACAGTATTACAAAAATATAACGTTGCGTCTTCTTCGAATATAAAATTATCACATTTGTACAGTATATATATTATTTAGTAATCAATACTTTTACTTCTTTTCATACTGTTTATTGTATGCGCATGCGTGTACTGTACAGTAAGTCTCATTTGAACTTTGTTGAAACGCATAGGCGTGTTACAGTATCACATTTCGGCGCATTAAACATTATGATGATGTTTTGAAAATATTTCTTTGAACTGATAATCCATCATACAGCGCTCTCCACCTCGCCCCTCGTTTCTCGACATGTGCTGTGCCTGCATAACAAGTCTTGATATTCTGAGAATCAATCAGTACTGTTGCTTTTTAATTCTACACTAGTCATGCACATGCTTTATGAGGTGGGTGGCATACTGTGATTTTTATTTGGGGGTGTGGGGATCAAAACATTATGATAAACTGTTGAAAATATTTCTTTGAACTACAGGTAATCCATCATACAGCTTCCCTCCCCCCCCTCTGGCACACACACAAGGCTCAAGGATTTCAACTTCTTATCGACACCTCTCACAAACCATGAGAATGACTCATCCATCCACCCCCCAAACCCTGAAGCCATTCTTTAAAATCTTTGAGGCTTTGTTTACGGTAACGCATGCGCACGTGTAATAATCCCTTCGCGAATTTAATATGTTAATCTGATTAGCCCTTCTTGGCCCTTCAACCCCCTCTCCCACCACTTAACACACAAGCCTTACAACATGAATAGAAATGTTTATCCACACCCGAATTTAATATGTAAATCTGAAAAGGGGGAGAGGTGTTTCAATGATTATGATTATCGTGAATGTAAACAAATGTATTTTATTTTATCAGGAATAAAAAATACAAATAATCATGAATAATACAATTTACAGTCTTTATCTTCTTAGTGCACGTACTGTAGTTCTTCTGTCAGTTGAAACTTTAGGGCCGGTGGATAATCATGGAAGAATGAAAAATACAAATAATAATGAATAATGCAAATATATAATAATAAAAACAGTAATACAAATTTTCAGTCTTTCTCTTCTTCGTCATGGCCACAATGGCCACATTGCATTCTGTAGTTCATTGAGAGAGGGGTGTTTTGTGTAAATCATGACTGTATATAACACAGTTCACAAAATTTACACATGATACCCCCCACTCCCCACCCGTCCTTTTTTAGTGCAGATCTCTCTGAAAAGGAAAGAAAAAATGAGTGCAGTTAAGTGCATATAATGGCATTTTGTACAGTATAACAACTCCATATTGGACTATGCAGTTACTACTGTCAAACTACTGAATACTGAAACTCATTATATATTATTTCTACTGTATAACTAGTGTAAAATACTTTGTAACAAGATTGGTAGTGCAGCTCTCTCTGAAAAGAAAAAATTAGTGCAATTAAGTGCATACTGTATACTGTAAAACAATATGTGCCATACTTACCTGTATCATACTGTAATTAGTATGCCTGTACTTACCATACTACAGTACAGTACTGTACCATACTACCTTTCTGATGCATGCCCACTACGCTCTATCACAATGGGCAACACAGTCGCAATATGGTCAATATATTTATAACATCGTTCAACGGTGATTACATTGGGGGCTATGCACTAAGCTCAGTGGCTTTGCGTTCTGATTTGGACAAAAAACAGATTCGTTAAAAAGTGAAGCTGGGAACGCGATGCACTAAGGCCTTGAGGCCATTTTTTAACGTACCTGCTCAAAATAGCTCATAACAGCCACAGCGTACGTGATGCTTTTTTTTCCCCTGCTAGCGTTCTTAACCTTTACGTACGCTAGCTGATAGAAAAAAAACCCACATGTAACATTTGCATGGAGATTTGCCATCTCCATGCAAGACTGTTACAGGTGATCAAACACTAAATAAATACATTTTAATAATAGTGTACATGAGCAGGGGTTCTCCGGAGCTGAACCGCATTTGTGTCAGGAATCGGTGTTCTCCTCGCTTCCCACACAGAGCACTCCCTCCCCGCAGGGAGCCCCTGGACACACAAAACAATCCTGCCTTACCGGCCTCCACGGCTCCTTGCCCCTGCCGCCGTCGCGGGATCACTCCCCTCGGTGATTCCTCTGCTCAGCGCCGGAAGCGCCCACGCCCTCCTGCACGCACACCTGCACCATCCACTGGCTTGGTTCACACGCGTACACGAGTTACGGAGCACGCTCAGTCTGCACACTCTTATTCCCGTCCCCCGGACCTCAGGCTCCGCCCCCGCACACTGCACAGGCATACTCAGGTTACTAACAAGACTCACCTGGCCTGTTATGCCTGCACCAATCTGCAGTGTCTCCCTGTAGCTCTTCCTGTCCCGCCTCCGTTCCTAATTGGACCTTCCTGCTTTATCTAGCTCCTCTCTGCTCTCAGTCTTTGCTCGACATAGTCTCTGTATGGAAGTACTTTTGGATTCTCTCAGTGTTTTCACAGGTTCTGACGTGGCTTGTACGACTACCCCCTCTGGCTCTCGATCTCGGCACTCCTTGGACAACGCACACTCTGGTAACCCCTTGAACATGGCTTGGACAATGACCTATCTCCACTGTCCACTCCCTGACTTCGGCGAGGCATCCTTCACTCTATCTCTACAACCGGTACCGGCAAGTATTGTCTACCTTACTACACCTGGCCTGGCAATGCTTCATACCACACTCCGGACACGCTCCCTTTGCTGCGGGTGCGTGTATTACCACTTCCCCCTTCAGCTCAGAGGACGGGTCTGGTCTGCGGGCAGCACCGGCGTAACAATTGGTTTCAGGTGCGAGGACCCACTACTTCAGGAGATACAGGCCCCTTTATGGGGTGCCGGTATCCCCTGTAGTTTAAAGCTCCCGCGTCACGTGACCGGGTTATTTACATTCTGCAGGGAAACTGGCACCCCATAAAGGGACCTATATCTCCTGAAGTAAGGGGTCCTCGGACCTGAAACCAATGCGGTTCAGCTCAGGAGACCCCCTGCACATCTACACTAGTATTAAAACACACATAACAATAAAAAATAATTCATTACCGTAGCGGCTATACGCTATGGTAATGAAGCAGCATTAATGTATTTTTAATAATAGTGTGCGGGAGCAGGGGGTCCCCTAAGCTGAACCGCATTGATTTCTGCCTCAGAGATGCCCTGCTTCCCGAGTTACAGGCCCCGGTATGGGGCATCGGGTGCCAGTGCCGCCGCCATCTTTATAGCATCCAAGACGCGACGTGGGCTCTATAATGATGGCGTCCGCACTGGCACCGATGCCCCAAACCGGGGCCTGTAACTCGGGAAGCGGGGAGTCTCTGAGGCAGAAATCAATAAGGTTCAGCTCAGGGGACCCCCTGCTCCCGCACACTATTAATAAAAATACATTAATGCAGCTTCATTACCTTAGCGGATAGCCGCTAAGGCAATGAAGGGGTTAAGGCACATTAGCATGTTTATTGGGGACAATTGCCCCAATAAACAACACACATCCCCCTGCCCCCTAACACATACAGTACTTTAATGGGCAAAATTACTATTATCCACATATGGATAATAATGCTTTTGGCCATTTTAAATACGTATAAATTACAATAAATACAGTCAAAACATTTTACACTTATGTTTTACAGGCACCCACGATGAAGGCCATCTTCATCCTCATCCTCATTCTGCCCATGCCCCTCCGGTGCTGCAAAACATGCACAGCAATCACAATAGCCAATGTAATGTCCCCTAACCCCTTAATCACCATAGCGGTTATTAACCGCTACAGTCATTAAGGGGTTAACCCACCCTTACCCACAACTCGGGAGGCCTACATACCCTCCTACACTAACCCCCCACCCCGTGAGGCCTAACCACCCTCACCCAATACCCACAAGGGAGGCCAACCCACATACCCTTGGGGCCAATACACCCCCCCCCCCCCAACACATACAGTACAATAATGTGCAAAATAACTATTATCCAGATATGGATAATATATTATTTGCCCATTATGAAACACATAAAACATGCATAAATCCAAACATGAATTTTTAATCTTAAAATCACCACATTGCATGTTACAATAAATCCAGCATCTATTGCAAATATAAGCCAACAAATCAGCAGCTCCACAAATGTCTATGAAATGTCACACAATTGCATTGAGTGTGTACATGATGCAATGAATCTGTGCATCATGTAACACTATGCAAAATATATGTAACAATAAAATACACTATGAACAATGTCCCCTAACCACCAATGCCATCATGAAAATCAATTAGAAACTAACCAACATCAATACAATTAGCATCAATCAATTAATCCATTTCCTCAAACAATTAAAATACAATACAAATCAATTATACAATTTCCTATTCAATTGCTAAAGCCAAACCATTGCCAAAACAATTCTAATTTAAAGTAACCACCATCATTCTAATCTAACTACCATAAAGAAGCCATTAACTAAATACAAATTACATTATTCACAACAATGACAAAATAAAGATGCTAAATACATTATCCATACATGAAAAGAACCTAAACATGAGCCAAACAATCAATTATTATCCCTGTATGTTTATCCATACAGATAGATAAACATAACATACAGGGGCAATAATAGAGCATAAAATACAAAGCATTTACATACAAAATTCACATACAATACACCCATTCATTGTCCGTGAATGTATGTATATACATAGATACATTCACAGGCATTAAATGAGACTGAAAAAAATAAAAGACATGAATCAAAAATCAGAAAAACCTGTAAAAGTAAAAATAATACACTTTTCTTTTGTTTACTCACCATTAGATGTCCACTCAATGAAATCCAAGCGACCCGGAAGCACAGGAACCAATCCACAGTTAAGCCATAAAATAAAAAACCATAACAAATCCACGTCTGTGTCTTCTTTCTTCTTTGGGGTCTTCTGGGGTCTTCTTCCGGCTTCTTCCGCCACGCCCTTCTTCTCTTCTTAGGAGGGGAGATGTTCCCTCCTCGGCGACTAGCTTCAAAATGAGGCGACATAGGCTTTTATAGGCCTATGACGTCACATTTTGCTCAAATGTTTCCCACAGTCCTGATTGGGCCGTGAAAAACATGTGATTTGGCCGAACAAAAAAAAAATTATGACGTCATTTAAAGGTAATTAAAGCACAGCCAATCAGAATGGCTTTGCTTCAATTGCCTTTAAGATGACGTCATTAAAAGAAACATGGCCGGTCTCATATGGTACGGTAGCCAATCAGAGCGTGGGAACTCCATCCCATCTCTGATTGGCTCTAGTAGACCATGTGAAAAAAAAGTAGAATTAGTTAAAGAGATACACAGAAAACAGTGGGGGAAAAATGAGACACAGTTACCGTACTTACTCCACTGGCGTCTTCACCCAGTTTATACCGCAGGCATGAATATGCGCAGTTGACGCGGTGTGATTGGGGTCGTTGTCCTGGTAGAAATGGTGACCATCTGGGAATTTAAGTGTGATGTATTCCACAATCTCAGGCACTATTTTCTCTTGAAAAAAAACTTTATTCATGATTCCTGTAACAAGAAAAGAAAAGTGCTCAAAATAATGCACACTACAGTAGTACAGTACAGTGCATAAGGCTACAACATGTGACTTTGTGCATTATTTTACCATCAAAGATGACAATGCATCCTGGTTCACGCCTAGAGATGGCACCCCACACATGCATCTTCACTGGGTGTTTTGGACGCGGCTTCATAGATATGCGTCCTTTTTTGTGGAAAGCAAAGGTGGCAAATCTCTCCAGCGATACAATAGACTCGTCAGTAAAGTTGTAGTCCTGAAAAGTTTCGCCACTGTCGATCCATGCCTGTGCCTGGACCTTTCTCTTGATCTTGTTTACATCACTTATCAAAGGGTATGCTTTGTAATGACAAGGAATAATTTTATAGGTACTGTACAGTTTCTTAAACCACACTTTCACCTACCTCCTGTTCTGTCCAGTACTAACCTCACACGTCCATATTTACATCCAATTCTGTTTCTCATCTTCTTGATGCTGGTCTCTGATATGGATAAATTGTGAGTTTTCTGCAGAGTGTCTTTGACCCTTGTGGCACTCTTCTCATCATTCTCTTCACTTATTTGGTCAACCAGAAGGGTTGTCTCCCTACAGTGTAAAGGAAAAACAATAATACATTACAGTAGGCCACAAGTACAGTACATCATTCATGCGCAGGCCTACAGTATGGCTAAATATATATATAATATTGTACACTGTAGTTATATACATTTACAGCAATATAAATAATAATAGACATATATATATACAGTAATATAATTATATAAATATACAGCGATATAAATAATTATATATATATATTTATATATATATATGATAAAAAACCACTGGCACTCCAATAGAAATCCAATAATGAAAAGGTGCATATCCCATATAAATAATAAAAGTATACATTACTGCATAGCAGCAAAAAGGAGAAAGCACTCAGGTGAATGAAAATGAATGTATTAAATAGAGCACATAACTCCAATGTTTCTATCCCACAGGGGGATCTTCCTCAGGGTGGTGCAACAGACACAGGACAGTGACTGACTTATATACCCCAACACCCAAGTGACATAAACATCTCCACATCATCAAAAAGCATCATCATCAAAAAGCATCATCATCGGGCGACAAAACAGCTGTGCATAATACAATCTAATTAGATCATGCTCCAACTCCATGTCTGTACTCCTATTGGGGAATCCAAGTCACATGATCAAACCCAAGCTGTCAGTGTGATTGCATGTTAACAAACTGATGCTGCATCAGCAGGCCTGGTTGTCAAGGCAAAACAAAATACGGATCGATACATAACTTTTTCCTTATTGCACGCTTCCACACATGAGTATCTGGTGAAAATTTGTAAAAGTCATATTTTTCGAAAAAATATTGATAAATTTGACCAACAGTGGCAATCTTATCATCTGCTGCATTAATTGCAGACCATATTAAATAAGCATACTTATATCAGGTTTTTTGAACACGTACTGCAGTGGTGTACTCATCACGGGAATCTCTGGACAATAGAACACCAGACACTGTGCATTGAGTTTTTAATATGAAACGCCTACATTTATACAGTATTGTAACTTCTTCAGTACCAAGGTCAATTCACAATGGACCACTGTGGTATTTTTTAAACACCTGCAAGTCGACACATTACTGAAGCACATGTACAGTACTGTAGTGTACACATTAGAATTCATTACAATTCATGAATATCTGCCACCTGGCGGATACGCAAAGAATTGCACCCAATTAAATCCGGACCATTATCATTAAACAGATCAAGCGCGGGTGACGGCCGGCATGAATGTGGCATGAATATGGCATGAATGTGGCATGATCGCGGTCAAGCGCGTGGCATTCTGAAAAGTCAACCGAAAATAACCGAGAAGTGTTAAAATAAAAGCGGCTACGGCTGTATGTTCCACTTATTATTAACTTTAATACAAAGTCATGAATGAAAGTTCCTCTCTTTTTAGTGCATTAAAGTTATAAGAGGAAGGAAATTAACATTCAGACAGGCAGGGCAGCGGATACATTGGAGATTCAAAAGCCCAGTATATGACCGGCAATTCCGGTGTAAGTAATCGGGGAACACATCCCCTTCGGCGTGTTCCCTCCTTACCTGCTGCAGCACACATCCCCGCTCTGGTTACAGAGCGCGCGCGCACCCGCAGCTCTTCACTTTGTACCAAGGAGCGTGGCTCTGCCCCCCGGTCGTGTCGAGCATCTGTCACACGCGTCGTGAGCATGTGATGGTATACTCCACTCCCTGCTGCATGGTTAGTATTCCTAATTGCCCACTTGTCTCCTGCAGCCTATCTTAGCCTCCACAGAGACCGCACCTCCGCTCCTCTCCACCTCACTTGCTATTGGGTCCTTTTTATTTTAAAAGACTTTCACTTTCACCTTGCTGAGCATTACCTGAGTAGCCTTGTGTTCCTGCGTTTGCTCTGTCTTGCCGTGTGCCTTGTTTCTGTGTTTTTCTCTGCTGCTTTCTTGTGTACCGACCCGGCTTGACTTTAGGACCCTCTCTGGATAACAACCCCGGCTTGACTATTGGAGCCCCTCTGGATAAAGACCCCGGCTTGCCTCTGACAACCTGCACCTCTCGAGTCCTGACCACGGCAATTGGATATACTACCACTCTCCTGGCTCCAAACCCTGACCATGGCACAATGGACATTGACCATTCTTCTGGCTCCGCCCCTGGACTCCGGCAAGTATATCAACTAACCCGATCTCTCCAACCAAGACCCGGTTACACTAACTATCCACTCTCCAGGCACGCCTCCGCTGCCCTGGGTGCACAGTCTTTTCCTTTCCCACTTCAGTACCGGGGTCCCGCCTTGTTCGTGGTGAGTGCCAGCGTTACATCCGGAGAGTGAATCATGCATAACCAAGTGCGGACTTCTGAGGCACCCCGCTGACACGTCGCCGGGCTGTTGGCAGAAGTCCGGACTTAACAAAGACAGTGACAGAACACAGTGTTACTTTAGGAAGAAGTATTCTAAACAGTTTGCTCAGCAGATGTCCAGATGTCTGGGACAGAGGTACTCATTCTGTCGCCAGAGATGGGGGCTTGGTAGGTATGCTAAGTGGCTCAGGTCAGATTTTAGCGCATGACCCTTGGCATACCATGAAGCCCCTTGCCCGGATGCTGGAACTGTTGGGAACTCTGCCATAGGGTGGAGATTTGGTTCCCATGCCGAGATTGGCTGCACATAGTACAGATAGGCTTGAATAGTTTTAAAATTCTGTGCAGTTAGTGGGGTCCGTAGATTCATCTAAGAAACATTGTGCGGTACAAAGACTATTCCATAGTAACTTATATTTGTACACCGCTTCTAGAGTTTGTTAGAACTGAGGATTTGCGAACGAATCCTGCAAGGGCAGAACGAAAAGATTACTTTTGGTGGACAAACAGGGGTTCATGTGGTGCCCCTAGCCAAAGACTGTCTCACGGCTTGATTTGCGCACCAACCCCGCTCCTGGGAATTGGTGCCTGGAGACTTTATTTCTGTGAAGTTCGTTCCGTGGACATTTAATTTCGTTTTCCCCCATTATAGTAAGTGTTTATTCGTGTTATTTTGTAAATCAAGCTGTGTGTGTTTCTCGTGTAAATAAATCACCATTTATTTTATCTCACGCTTTGTTCAATCAAAGGATCCGGTAATTAAGGTGTTAAAAGCATTGGTCTCCTGTGACACTCATCAGCCATTCTTGCAGCTTCCACATGCGTCTTAGTAGTAGGACTAGCACCTACACTGGTGCTACTAAGTATAACAACACGCGTGCTTCAGTCCGGAGGTAAGTAGAGTAAAAAAGCGAAGACTGATCACTGCAATAAAGTAGGGCTGGAGGCTCGTAACCAAAAGAAAATAATTTATTAATGCGCATAATAGCAAAAGAAACGCAAAAAGAGGTCGCGTTTCTCACCCAAAGGGTGATATATATATATATTGTGACAGAAACCAGGGGATGGTAATAAATTCCATATATAGGGCTCCCAGGATACTGAACAGTTTCTATCCTGTCTGGCCTGGGAGTGCAGCCTTATAATACATGCACTCCATCCCACAGTTTTGGGCAAGCGCTGGAACTGGGGGATTTCTGTCACCTGTCATGCTAATTAGAAATCAGGAATGTAAGACTGATTTCCTGTTTGCTCTTGTCTCTTCTCCAGAGCCTGGAAGGCTGCTGAACACAGTGGGGAGAAGCCCCTTCCCCACACAGGTTCAATTGTTCTGTTCATTTGGCTTACTCTGCAAAAGTACCTTGTTTTGTTGTTGGAAAGTGGAAAAGCCACTTCCACCCTGAGTTAGGGAAATCTAAGTTAAGTTATCGCTCAGGTGAGCAGCTTTTGTTTTGATGTGTTTTGTTGTATGCACTGTGGCAGTCTCAGTGCCTGGGACTGAATAAACCAGGCACAGCCTGTTTAAAGGAACAGTACGTGACGCCTCCTCATTTAACCTACCCCAAAAGACCGTGTTCTAACCGTCCCGGACAAGCAGCGGAGCCCCGGAGTAAGCTGTTTGTCACATATGGTGGAGAATGCAGGCAGAACACTAAAAGGTCTGGGGGTTAAAGAACTTTAAAAAAAAAAAAAAAAAGTTTTTTTTCTCTCTCTCCAAACAAGATGGAAGACGTGGTGAGTGCGCTGGTACGCAATGTCGCTGTCCAGAAAGACGCGAATGAAGCCCTGCAACAGGCGAATGCAAACCAGCAAGAGACAAACCGCTTGCTGAGAGAGGAGCAACAGCGGTTCGCTCAGGGCTTACAGCAGGAACTCGAGATCCTGAGGGGGACTATCAGTAACCTTCCACTGGCAGCGGCAGCCCCAGTTCCGAAAATGACCAGGGCAAGCCACTACCTTCAGAAGATGGGACCCTCGGATGATGTGGAAGCCTATCTTCTCACGTTTGAACGCACGGCACAGAGAGAGGGATGGCCAGAAGCTGAGTGGGCTGGTCTAATCGCACCCTTCCTAAGCGGCGAACCCCAGAAGGCTTACTTTGATCTAGAGCCAGCCGAAGCTAACGTCGTTGCAAAATTGAAGTTCGAGATCCTCGCCCGCCTCGGCGTAACCACGGCTGTTCGCGCCCAAAGGTTTCACGCATGGTCCTTCACGATGGATAAAGCCACCCGAAGCCAGATGTATGACCTCATCCACCTCGCCCGGAAGTGGCTACAACCCGAGATCAACTCAGCAAGCCACATCGTGGAACGGTTGGTCATGGACCAGTTCTTGAGGAAACTTCCCTCTGCCTTACGCCATTGGGTCAGTCGGAGTGACCCCCACAATGCGGATGAGCTTGTGGCCCTCGTAGAAAGGTACAATGCAGCAGGAGAGCACCCGCAACCCCCAGTCGTGGAGCAACCCCACTACCCGAGGTTCCAGGACTCTTCCAGAGACGGTAAAAGGGTACCGGGGTTAAGGGGAGCTGAAGAGCGGCGACCACCTTCACGCAGCACCAGCAACAGTGGTTCGCACACTAAGGGCAATGGCCAACATGGGGAGCCGGGAAAAGGCTCTAAGTGGGACACAGACTATGTACCTAAATGTGTAAATTGTCATGAGAGGGGCCAAACAGCAAAAATCTGCCCACTAAATGATGAGCCCATGCAATGCAACAGCGTGGAACCTTATTCGCTGTTGTCCCAATGTATGCGCCCTAGCCCAGAGGACCCCTTGAATAACCATCTGTGGGCATTTGTAAAGGTTAATGGTAGGAGTGTTCGGGCACTTCTGGACTCTGGGAGCATGGTCACACTAGTGTCCGAATACCTCTTGCCCATTAAGAAGAAACAGGGAAACAGTTCACAAAGAATGGCAATTTGTTGTATACATGGGGATAATCATGAATATTCCACTGTTGATGTTTTTTTTGAAACAGAGTTTGGTTCTTTAGATTTCAAGGTGGGTATTGTACCCAAACTGGCACATGATGTGTTAATAGGGACCGACTTTCCCCATTTTCTAAAAATGTGGTCCCCCGCTCAGAATAGCGCCCAGAGTTCAATAGCGGACCATAACGAAGTATTAGAAGAAATAAATCCTTTCCCGTTTTCAGAAATGGAGGTTGACGAGGGCCCAAATAAGAAGGGGGAAAAGGAGGAGTGCTGTAAAATTCCCTTCCCCATCACTACTTTGGTAGGGAATACCCCAAATCAGGATGTTGATCAGACACTTACCACCCCAGAACCGGATAAGACCCTCGCTGACCTAGAGGTCAGTCCTGGGAGTTTTAAGAAGGCCCAGTGGGAGGACCCCACATTAGAGGTAGCAAGGGGAAATATACGGGACCTGAATAGTACTCTTGGCCAACCAGATAGGTCGCTTGCTTACCCCTACTTCGAGGTAGAGAACGACCTAGTATATCGGGTTGATAAAAGAAAATCAGTTACAACTAAACAATTGTTGGTACCACGGACATTCCGTAATGTAGTGTTACACCTCGCACATAGTCATCCATTGGGGGGACACCTAGGGGTGGAAAAGACAAAAGAAAAGGTTCTCCGAAGCTTCTATTGGCCTGGGGTTCTGGCAGAAATTACGAATTATTGTTCCTCATGCCCAGCATGTCAGATCACCGCCCCGTTCAAGGCGTACCGCAGCCCATTGGTACCCCTTCCCATAATAGAGGTACCATTTGACCGGATTGCTATGGATCTAGTAGGACCCCTAATAAAGTCTGCTAGGGGACATCAGCATATATTGGTAATATTAGATTATGCCACCCGATATCCGGAGGCAGTTCCCCTACGTAGCACCTCGGCCAAAAACATAGCAAAAGAGTTAGTAGTTCTGTTTTCCCGGGTTGGAATTCCTAAAGAGATTCTATCTGACCAGGGAACACCGTTTATGTCCCAAGTAACAAAAGAGTTATGTAAACTCCTAAAAATCAAGCATCTCAGAACCTCAGTCTATCATCCACAAACAGATGGTTTAGTGGAAAGGTTCAATAAAACCTTAAAGAGCATGTTACGGCGGGCGGTCGATAAAGATGGGAAAAACTGGGATTGTTTGTTACCGTACCTGTTATTTGCCATTAGGGAAGTTCCCCAATCATCCACAGGCTTCTCCCCGTTTGAACTATTGTATGGCCGACACCCAAGGGGCTTACTGGATATAGCCAAAGAGACTTGGGAACACAAGGTTACCCCTTACAGAAGTGTAATAGAGCATGTTGCCCAGATGCAGGACCGCATTGCTGCAGTCCTACCCATAGTAAGGGAACACATGGAGAAAGCTCAAGAAGCACAGAGGAATACGTATAATAAGGGTGCTAGGGTCAGAATTTTTTTTCCAGGTGATAGGGTACTAGTTCTGGTTCCCACCGTGGAAAGTAAATTCCTTGCTAAATGGCATGGGCCATATGAGGTCTTGGAAAGAGTGGGAGAAGTAAATTATAAGGTAAGACAGCCAGGTAGGAGGAAACCTGAGCAAATTTACCATATACTGTAAACCTACTCAAGCCCTGGAAAGATAGAGAAGTCTTGTCAACCCTAGTAACCCCAGGTCCGTCAGAGAGTCAAGAAACTGACCCAGAGGTTAGCATAGCTGAAACCCTGTCTGTTCATCAGAAACAAGAGGTTCAGAATTTAGTGAGCAGAAACAAAGAAATCTTCTCTACACAGCCAGGTAGAACTAGCGTAATTGAACATGACCTAGTCTCTGAACCGGGGGTCCGAGTTAACCTTAAACCGTACCGAATCCCAGAGGCCAAAAGAGAGGCTATAAGTTTAGAGGTTAAAAAAATGCTAAAACTAGGCGTAATTGAGGAATCCCAAAGTGGGTGGAACAGCCCTATAGTCTTAGTCCCAAAGCCAGATGGTACAACAAGGTTTTGTAATGACTACCGGAAACTAAACGCGGTGTCAAAATTTGATACTTACCCTATGCCCAGGGTAGATGAACTTGTAGAGAGACTGGGCAAAGCCCGATATCTCACAACCCTAGACCTAACAAAAGGGTACTGGCAGGTTCCCCTCACAGAAAGGGCAAAAGAAAAGACAGCCTTCTCAACCCCAGACGGCCTCTTTCAGTATAGGGTGCTGCCTTTTGGCTTACATGGAGCTCCCGCCACATTCCAAAGAATGATGGATAAAATTTTAAAACCACATGCTCGGTATGCTGCTGCCTACCTGGATGATGTGGTAATCCATAGTGAAGATTGGCAATCCCACCTTCCAAAGGTCCAAGCTGTGCTCGACGCAGTTCGGTCTGCTGGACTAACTGCTAACCCCGCTAAATGCACCATTGGTCTGGAGGAGGCCAAGTATCTGGGGTATTCTATTGGCAGAGGTTTACTCAAACCCCAAACACTCAAAGTGGAGGCGATACAAGGTTGGCCAAGGCCAGTTACAAAAAAACAAGTAAGGACCTTTTTGGGGTTAATTGGGTACTATAGAAGGTTTATTCCCAATTTTGCGACTAAGGCAACCCCACTAACCGACCTCACAAAAGCAAGAGGACCACTTATGGTAAAGTGGTCCCCCGAAACCGAACAGGCCTTTAGAAGCCTGAAAGAAGCTCTCTGTGCCCAACCAGTGTTGGTCACACCTGACTTCTCCAAAGAGTTCGTAGTCCAAACCGACGCATCTGAGGTAGGGCTGGGGGCGGTACTCTCCCAGGAGTCTCAAGGGGAGGAACACCCCATCCTTTATTTAAGTAGGAAACTAAATCCCCAGGAGAAAAATTACTCCATAGTAGAGAAAGAGTGTCTCGCAATAAAGTGGGCTGTAGAGACGCTCAAATACTACCTGTTGGGGAGAAAATTCCGGTTGGTCACAGATCATGCACCCCTTACCTGGATGTGTCAAAACAGGGAAAAGAATGCTAGAGTGACCAGGTGGTTCCTAAGCCTACAACCCTTTAAATTTTCTGTGGAACACAGGTCAGGGCACAAACATGGCAATGCTGACGGGTTGTCAAGGATGCACTCCCTAATATCCATGGTCGCTCATCCCTCAGGGTCTGAGCTGGGGGGGAGGATATGTGACAGAAACCAGGGGATGGTAATAAATTCCATATATAGGGCTCCCAGGATACTGAACAGTTTCTATCCTGTCTGGCCTGGGAGTGCAGCCTTATAATACATGCACTCCATCCCACAGTTTTGGGCAAGCGCTGGAACTGAGGGATTTCTGTCACCTGTCATGCTAATTAGAAATCAGGAATGTAAGACTGATTTCCTGTTTGCTCTTGTCTCTTCTCCAGAGCCTGGAAGGCTGCTGAACACAGTGGGGAGAAGCCCCTTCCCCACACAGGTTCAATTGTTCTGTTCATTTGGCTTACTCTGCAAAAGTACCTTGTTTTGTTGTTGGAAAGTGGAAAAGCCACTTCCACCCTGAGTTAGGGAAATCTAAGTTAAGTTATCGCTCAGGTGAGCAGCTTTTGTTTTGATGTGTTTTGTTGTATGCACTGTGGCAGTCTCAGTGCCTGGGACTGAATAAACCAGGCACAGCCTGTTTAAAGGAACAGTACGTGACGCCTCCTCATTTAACCTACCCCAAAAGACCGTGTTCTAACCGTCCCGGACAAGCAGCGGAGCCCCGGAGTAAGCTGTTTGTCACAATATATACAGTATATATAGTATATATAGCATATATAGCTTTAAAGGTCTGATCCTTATTAATTTATTTCTAATTAAACAATTTATATTATATTTTCATATTGTTTATATATTACACAATGTATTTCTTAACATGATATATATTTGTTACATACATGTTGGATAATATTAGTTATATTTCATGTCTGGTGTCTATTATGCATTTTTTCAATTATGATATTATGACTTTAACATATTAATTATTATATTCTATTTACTTTAGGCATTTAAAAAAAAACACTTTTCTCTATTTTTTAGTATTCATTTCACTGTATGCATAATTCATTTTGATACCTAATTAAATAGATGGATATTTTCTTATACATCACTATGTTTACTTTGTCTGTTCTTGTATTCTCCTGTTTTTTTTATTCCATGCACTTTTTAATTTAATTTGTTTTATTTTTAGATTCATAGATGTAATAATATGTTCACTTGTGAGTTTTTGATTATTTTGTTATTACTTTGTATTTATATTTATAGCATTTATTATATGCTTCTTTTATTATGTTGTTTTATTTTCCTTAATATTTATACATTATTTATTGTTGTCTTTTTATTTTTTTCTGTTATACTTTGACTAGCTCCTTGGTTGTTTTTTTTGTCCCATGCTGGCTCCTGTAGCCCATTACCGGTTTATCAACACCTGATTTCAAGTAGTTTTGGCGCGTATATACTCATCACAGGTAGCAATCAGGGTATTTAAAGAGATTTCTCACATGCGTGGTCACTCTTTGATAAAACACCCTTTGGGTGAGAAACACGTCAGAGGATCTCTTTTTCCTTTTTTTGCTATTATGCGGTTTTAGTAAATTATTTTCTTTTTGTTACGAGCCTCCAGCCCTACTTTGTTGCAGTGATCAGTCTTCATTTTTTTACACATGGGTCTTAGATTTACAGTCAAATACCCATGCCCTCACGTCCGAGGGACACTGCTGCAGTAACTGCTCCTGAAACATTAAGTCCAGCAAAGTGTGGTATTTTGTGGCATCGCAACCCTCCACCCACTGAGTGCCTTGCCTTGCCATGCGGGCACCATAGTTCACATAGGACTCCTTGGGATAATGTTCCCCCATCCTGAACTTGCCCCAGTAAGCTTCTGGGGTAAGGGCATACTGCAACAGCAGAAAAGCTTTGACATGTTCATAGTCATCCCAATCTTCTCATGGGATGCCCTGCAGGGTCTCTTTCACAATTCCAGACAACAAGGGGTGCATCCGCAGTGCCCAGTCCCGATGTGGCACCCGGTATTTTAGACACTGAGTTTCAAAGTCTGAAAAAAATACGTTGATTGTGTCGGTGCCACAGACAAACTTGTTAAAGATGTGATGATTAACTTGAGGTCTCCAGTTGTAATCCAGGGGGAGCATGAAGGGAAAAGAACATAAAACAAGAAAAACAATCTAAGTGCAGACAATAAAATTCAAGTGATATAAATTCTGCGTTCTTTCTTGGCTCATATGTGATGTCAACTTACAAGATGTAAGTCAAAAACAAGCGGTTTTGACACTCAATGGTCTCTGCTGTGCAGGTATTCCCACCAGGTGATAGGGTCTCCAGCTCTCAGCTCCGCAGCAAAGTGTATGTAAAAGAAATACAAACCATAGTGCAGACCAGTATAATGTAAAAATACTAGACTTTATGGGGTTTAAAAAATGAACACTTACAATAAAAACAAGTATTTCAGGCATGTACCACAATCATTGTGATCAAATAGAGAAGATTTTTTGGTTTACACTTCAGGCTCACCCGCCTCCTCCGGTGTGACTTGGTGTGGACCACCACTCTCAGGGACTTTGTACCTCCAGCGGTGGGCGCATTGATCCAGGTCTCTCTCCCCTCGTGGGTTCCCTCTTCTGTGGGTCGATCACCTTCCCATAACAGCTGCCCGCAGGCACTGTGGAGTTCTTCACTGGGATACAGCCTCTCTGATGGATGTTTCAGCTTCACTCGCACACCGATGCGTCACTTCCGCTCCGTCCCGATACGTCACTTCTGGTCGCGGTTCTGTGAGTATCTGTCAGTAAATTTCTCCTCTCTTCTCTCTCCTCTCTGGGCGGCTACCACTCTACGCGTTTCGCCAAAAAAGGGTGTGTGGCTTCCTCAGGAGTGATGATTTGTGGGACTAGCGAAACCAGTCCCCACCAGATGGGTTTGAGCAGGGGGTTTGAACCTTTCAATAATATTATCACGTTATTTGAACACAATATCACTGTTTAACAATTAACTGTTTTGGTCAAAATATTCACTGTATATTATTAGTGTACACTAATAGAGTTAGCGTCGTTTTCTTTCACCTTCACGTAGCACATGATTAACTTGAGGGACATCTTGCGCTCCATTGACCAATTGAGAGTAAGGGGACAGTTGTCCTGGTAGAGCTGCCAGCATGCAAGTTCCATCATCTGCTGTAACTCCTTCCCCCCATGAGGCAAGAAGTACTGTGAGTCCTGGGTTAGCGAGTCCAGTAGCCACCGGGACTATTGGAAATGTTGGGACAAACCCTCCTGCATGTCACAGACTCAGTCCTTCACCATTATCTATGTAAGCACCCTCTCCCTCCACTTGTTCATCTACCCCTGGGGCTGGAACACCCTCCTGTGCCCTTGGCCGATGTGTAATCACTGCTGCTGCATTTACGGGCTCCATGACCGCAGGATAAGCAATGCCTGCTTCACGTCTCTCCAAATCTAACTCCAGTACCACCTGTCATGGTAGACCAGGTCTTATCAACAAATTAATTCCGGGATTCTGCCCTGAGCACACAAGTTGGGTAAAATAAATTGTAATTTTTTTCTTTACAGACAAACACACAAATCTTCACAATATACACTTAATAAAACACTTACTGGGATGGGGGAACTAAATAAATTGTCCTTAGAATGAAACAAAGTCTCTGGGCACCACTGCACGCATGCAAGTGGGTGCGCACAATGATCTGTGTAGCAGTTCCAGGGTAGGGGCACGACTTGCCAGCCCTCTAATTCCGCCAAAAGGTAAAAGTTTGTTCAGTCCTTATAGGGTCCGTTCGGGAACCCTTAGCTCTAACGAATTCCAGAAGAGGAGGATGATCCTTCGTTACGATATTATTAACCACTCACACTCCGGAACCGCAGAAGCTGTAACTTGGTCAAATCATTGTTACATCAGTTGATTCTGACTGGGACTGGGACTGGGCTTCAGGCATTTTTATAGGGTTCAGGGTCCTATACTTAACATATGCACCCAATCCCGCCCGTGAAATATTTTCCCCACCTATCCCCGACTTGCCAGAACGTCGCAGAAAGGACAGGAGCTGCCTCCCGGTTTGAATGGAGCATGTGTAAACTTCACACCTGAGCTCCTTAGCATACCGGGGTCAGCCCCTTACCTGGCGACACTGAGTCTGGGGTTTGGCCACCAAGTGTGAAGTACCCATACTTTACACCAGAATCTGGCACTCACAATATTGATTGCTGAGGCTTTTAACCTCCGGACTTCTCATAGACATTGAGGAACCCTCTCTGCAGGTTGTCTTTGGAGCACGGAGTTGAGAAATCCCTCAGTTCATTCACCCTTGGCATATTTGCATGCTAAAGGATTTTTCCCGGGCTCACAGGAAAATATTTCCTGGCTTTACATTTAAAACCATCAGAAGAATACAGTTAATTAATAAAGTATTTTCTGCTTGTGCCACTGTGATTAAGGTGTGTATTAACTGTCCAAATCAGTCCATAAATGCTTGTTCCGATGATACTCAGCATATGTAGGGAAAAAAGAGAGAAAGACACAACATACAGTGGCTGCCGCCTTTATCCTAATGCTGCCGGATCCGCGGCGCTCTGATAATCAGGGGCGGATGCGTTTTTTTGGTCCAGAGTGTATTGCGTTATTTTAGCGGTCGTGATATTAGCATTTTATTCTCGCTGTCTGCAATACTGCAATACCGTCTAAAAACTCAGGGGGGCATTCGCGAGCTGTTGTCTTGGAAGTCTAATACTTTAGCAGTTCAACCTATGTCAGTACACAGTTTGCGTGTGAACGAACAGTAATTGTAAATTTGCATATTTACTGTAAACATGCAATTGCAGTGCTGTATGTCTCATTTGAAAATTGTTGAAACGCATAGGCGTGTACAGTACTGTAACAGTATCACATTTCGGCATATACAGCACTCTCCCCTCGCTTGCCCCCACACACACACAGGATAATGTACTGCACTGAAGGGTATTTCAACTTCTTATCTTCTCTACAGTGCAGTACACCTCTCCCACACCATTCCTTTGTATGTGTGTTTTTCTGGTTTCAATCACATTCCTGTTTGCTTGCGAAGTTCAACAGTGATTTTTTATTTTATTGTATTTTTTTATTTTTATTTTCTCCACAAGCATGCGTCTGTAAATTCACCACTGCTTGCTTGCGAAGTTCAAGAGTGAGTGACCCAAAAAAAAAATTTCTCCTAATTTTTTATTTTTATTTTCTCCACACAAGCCTGCCTAAACCATCTTGATATTACGATATTCAATCTGTGCTGTAGTTTTTGACTGCGATACTGCGTTTGACTGCACATGATTGATTTGTGTGCTTTTTTTGTACTGTATTTGGGGGTGTAGGGATCATATCATTATGATGAACTGCCTTTTGAAATTATGTCATTTCTTTGAACTGCAGCACAGCTAATCATTCATGCAGCTGTACCCTGTAACCCCCTCCCCACGCACACACACAAGGCTCGCTCAAGGATTTGAAACTCTTATCGACAGACACCTCCACAGAGTCATTCATTTTCTGAAGCTTGTCATTGTGTTTTAATCCGTCCCTAGCCGAGCGTCACCTCACTGCACCTGCGTGTAATCCTCTTTGGGATGGGGGCTAGCTGATTACTACGCATGAATAACCCAACCCCCCCCCCCCCAACCCTTTGAGGCTTTGTTTACGGTAACGCTTTGGAAAATCCCTTCTCGAATTTGATATGTAAATCTGATTTGCACAGCACTGTGAGAATTGAGAGTTAAAATAACCATGAACTGATTCATGCTGTTTTGTCATTCTTTATTTTTCTTTGGTGTACTGTAGGTGTGTGTGTGTGTGGGGGGGGGGGGGGGGTTGTTGTCAATGATTATGATTATCATGAATGTAAATAATCATGAATAATGCACATTAATAATAATATTAATTAATAATATATAATATATAATAATATAAATATATATACTGTAGTAATATATTTTTTTTCATCTTTATCTTTTCCTCATTCTGGGTACAGTACAGTAGTTCATTGAGAGAGGAGAGGTTTTGTGTACAGTACATCATGACTGCAGTTTTCATACTGTACACAACTGTACAAAAAGTTCACAGACTGTACACGATACCCCCCCTCTCCCCCAGTCCATCCATTTTTTCTGAATAGACAAGAAAACAAAAAATTAGTGCAGTTATGTGCATACTGTATTATGGCATTGTGTGCTGTGTAGTAATGTCAAACTAGTCTATACTGTAACTACTGTATACCCTGACTACTGTTAAATACTTTGTAACTAGATGGCTGGTGCTGCTCTCTCTGGAAAGAACAAAATTGAGCAGTTAGGTGCATAATGTATTATGGCATTGTGTACTGTATAGCTACTCCATATTGGACTACAGTATGCAGTTAGTACTGTCAAACTAGTCTATATTGTAACTACTGTATACTCTGACTACTGTTACTGTAAATACTTTGTAACCAGATGGCTGGTGCTGCTCTCTCTGGAAAGAAAAAAATTGAGCAGTTACTGTAGGTGCATATTGTATTATGGCATTGTGTACTGTATACTGTAGCTACTCCATATTGGACAACAGTATGCAGTTAGTACTGTCAAACGAGTCTATACTGGAACTACTGTATACTCTGACTACTAGGAAAGAAAATCTGTGCCATACTTACCTGTATCATACTGTACTTACAATACTACAGTACAGTACTACAGTATACCATACTACCATCCTGATGCTTGCCCATTATGCGCAATCACAATGGGCAACACAGTCGCAATATGGTCAATATATTTATTGCATCGTTCCACGGCGAGTACATCGTTCCAAAAACTCAGTATGCCTTGCGCCAACTAATCCTTTTTGGAGGGTTTCACGACTTTTCGGATATGGTCCTTCAGCTCATGCCAGACCATTTTGATCGGATTGAAGTCTGGCGATCTGTCATTGGAGGGGGAAAAAAAGGACAATTAGTTTAAGAGATACAGTACACAGTTAAAACAGTGGGAAAAAATGAGACACGGTTACCGCACTTACTCCTCTGGCGTCTTCACCCAGTTGATACCGCGCTCAAGGATATGCGCTGTTGACACGGTGTGCTTCAGATCGTTGTCCTGGTAGAAACGGTGACCATCCGGAAACTCACGTGTGATGTATTCAACAATCTCAGGCACAATTTTGTCTTGGAAGAAAGATTTATTCATGATTCCTATAACAAGAAAAGAAAAGTGCTCAATAAACTGCACACTAGTACAGTACAGTGCGTAAGGCAAAAGCGTGTGGCATACATTTTACTGTACCTTCAAAGATGATGATGCCTCCTGGTCCATGTCTAGAGAGGGCACCCCCCACATGCATCTTCACTGGGTGTTTTGGACGCGGTTTCATAGATATGCAACCTTTTTTGTGGAATGCAAAGGTGGCAAATCTCTCCAGCGAAACAGTAGACTCGTCAGTGAAGATGCAATCCTGGAAAGTTTCTCCACTGTCGATCCATGCCTGGGCCTGGACCACTCGCTTGATTTTGTTAACATCCCTTACCATGGGGTACGCTCTGTAATGACAAGGAATAAATCATTTAAGAGGTAATGTACAGTTTCTTAAACAACACTTTCACCTCCTGTACTTTCCAGTACTAACCTCACACGTCCATATTTCCATCCAATTCTGCGTCTCATCTTCTTTATGCTGGTCTCGGATACAGTGAGATTGTGATTTTCCTGCGAGTGTATTTGACCCTTAATGCACTCTTCTCATCATTCTCCTCACTTATTTTGTCAACCAGAAGAGTTGTCTCCCTACAATGTACAGAAAAACAACAATCCGGTATTAATTAATTAATTAATATGCAGCAATATAAACAATATATACTGTTGTTATAAAAATATACAGAAATAACTATAAAATTAGATAGATCTACACAATATATTGTTCTATTAATTTGCATTTATATCAGTGTTGATCAAAAGAATTGATCAGAGAAGAAACCCTTTATATATAGCACTCAAATGTCACACATTATAATGATGGACACAATGGTCCCGCAGTAGTATACTGCAAGTCAGTCAAGTATATCCAGAATCACCGAGGATATCAAAAATAATAAAATTTTATTAATTCTACATAGAAAGTTAAAAACACAGATGCATTATTAAAAATCCCCATACTCATGTGGCTGATATGTGCAAGTCAAATAGGGTAAGTATAAGTGACTTGCACATATCAGCCACATGAATATGGGGATTTTTAATAATGCATCTGTGTTTTTAACTTTCTATGTAGAATTAATAAAATTTTATTATTTTTCATATCCTCGGTGATTCTGGATATACTTGACTGACATGCAGTATACTACTGCGGGACCATTGTGTCCATCATTATAATGTGTGACATTTGAGTGCTATATATAAATGGTTTCTTCTCTGATCAATTCTTTTGATCAACACTGATATAACTATATTTATACCCTTTACAGCACCTGTCATTTACCATTCAATATACAACTACATATGGTGACTGCGGTATCACTCACTTATCTAATCTATTAATTTGCAGCAATATAAACCATATATATACTGTTGTTATAAAAATAAACAGAAATAACTATAAAATTAGATAGATCTACACAATATATTGTTCTATTAATATGCAGTAATATAAACAATGATAGATATACTGTATTATATACAGCACCGACAAAGTTTATTGCAGCAAATGCCGCCGGTTCACTGGGATTTACTCCGGCTGGTGCTGAGGAAAGTCAGCACATCAGCCGCATCCAGCCGCGTCCCCTCCGTTCCCCCCCCTCCAATCCGCGCGCAATTTACATACCTTCCCGACCCCCTAGCTGTGCCTGCTGTGCCCCTCTGCTTCCCCGCTCCCCCGCTTACCTCACTTCAAACCTTCAGGGGAGTCGGGGAAGCCGGGGAAGCCGGGGAAGCCGGGGAAGCCGGGGAAGCCGGGCGCTCACGTGACTGTGACGTCACCGACGTCACGCGAACGAGCCGCTTGTCAACGCTACTCCACGCTGCCGCCACGCATCCTGCCGGGCGGTTTTTGCTGCAATAAACTTTGTCGGTGCTGTAGTTATATAAATATACTTATGCGTTAGTTACCGTTGGTTTCCTCGTTTGTTGTTTGGTTTTTCCGTGTGCATGATAGCAAATGGTGGTTGATGGCACAACGAGGCCAGAAGCAGCTAACCAGCGTTGGATATCTGCAATTCAGTGTCCGCTCGTGTACATCTCCTTAATTCTCATGCTGAGATCCTTTGAAATCTTTTTAACAGGCATTGCTGCAAGTAGAAAGAAATACAAACACAAGAATGTATATTCGATGTTTAGTCGATGTGTATTCAATGTGCAGTGAATCCACAAAATGCATGGTGTATTTATACGTTAATGACTCACATTTGTGTACGCCCACTTTCAACACCTGTAACTCGTCGCCATGCATAAAAGGTTACACACTTTGCATAGCCCACCACTCGATGATCTTTATCTGAACTTGCCCTTGTCCAGATACTGCATTGTGCCATCTGCTTCCATGGATCAACCCCGATTCTACGGACGCAAGAAGCCACTCGCCTCTGCCGTGCCTGTCATGCAGAAAAAGCGAAAGGCGGCGGCGGCGACAGCCGTTTCCAAGCCAAGGCCAAAGCGACAGGCTAAGGCTAATAAAAAAACCCTTCTGCTGACCCCAAAGGCTAAGGGTTTTAATACACGTAAGTCTTATTATGTCAGTAAGAAATTCGGTGATGTACACACAACGTAAAACAAATGGCAGCCAACCCATCGAACCCGCAGGCCAGTTCCTCGTTTATGCTTCGACGACTCTGCAGCCGCTCTCCCGGAAATCTCCCCATCTTCTCCACTACTCGTCCACGATGCTGCCGCCGCTCTCCCGGAAACCCACAGGCCATCTTCGCCACTGCTCTTCGACGACGCTGCCGCTGGTGCCCCTGAAATCCACAGGTCACTTTCTCCATTGCGCTTAGACGACTCTGCCACTTCTCACCCGGAAATCCAAATGTCACTTTCTCCATCCCTCTTCGACGACGCTGCCGCTTCTCCTCTCCCGGAAATCCACAGGTCACCTCCTCCACCCTTCTTCGGCGACGCTGCCACTTCTCTCCATGGAACCCCCATCTCATCCTCCGTAGCACCCATCCACACAGATGTCCACAGCACGCCATGCACAAGAACCAGCTCGTTAGACCGGATGCTGAATGTTAGACCGGATGCTGAATGGGATAAGTGTGGATATCCCCGGGAACTCTATTGTGCTTGCAAAGATAGATCTGCTTGTGGAGACCATGCTAAATATGGATAAGCGGATGCCGAAGATGGATCAACGGATGGAGAAGATAGAGACTGACATAGCGGGGATACATCATTTGCTCGGTGTTCATGCCCCTGTATCCCCGACGCCGGAGCAGGAGGATGCCATGGATGTGATGAATGGGACCTTCAACCACCTTCCATCAGCATGTGCACCCCCTCCACCAGAAGATTTTGTGTACATGTATGCCATTGAGGAGGAGGATAACATGACAACCTCGTCAAGACCACGCCAGGAGACAACACAGCGACCAAGACAGGAGGAAAGCTTCCTCCCAGACAACATACCCTCGCCCGCCGCCACAAGAACACCCGCTCACAGAAGCACACCCGCTCCCAGAACCTAACCTACATACGCTTGCATCGAGACGGTGCCCGACATCATCCTGCGCGAGCTGCCCAATCCACTCAGGGAGAAGTATAGGGTGATGAGTGCTGGTTTACCCCAGAAGTATGCCATGTTAATTTTTAAGCACCACGTGTCCTACTTGGTGTACTGCGAGTGGGCCTACAAAGTGAACTATGAAGGAAATCGCGTAAAAAAGGCGCTTCCTGACAATTTAAGAAAGACTATTGTGGAGGAATTACGGCGCTTTTTTTCAATTACAGATCCTTTAATGAAAAGCGTTCGAGACTGCATTAATTGCATTTTGCGCCATACAAGGCATCGGCCCTGGAAGGACAATCTGGTGGGTATCGCATTTGCATGAGTGTTCAACTGTTGTTTATTTTTTGTAAATTTTTTGTTCCAGTCCCCGAGGGCCGCAAACAGGCCCGGTTTTCAAAGGTTATCCTGAAAAACGGGCCTGTTTGCGGCCCTCGAGGATTGGAGTTGTGCAGGCCTGACTGACTGTTCTGTACACCATCCTACTGTAAATGTTTTGACTTGCTGTACTTTAATAAGGGAGATGTTGCGTTTTGTATATTTTATGAATAAATATTTGTTTTTAATAACAACATGTGACTGTAAACCATACTGTACTGACTGACTGTAAATGTTTTGATTTTCTGTACTTAAATGTTTTCACTAGCAGTAAACCATACACCTGTTGATGTTTTGATTTGTTGTGCACTTAAAATGTTTTTACATTGTACAGTATTTGTAAATAAATGTTTTTGTACTTACTCCACCAATAAAAGAAAATGTTGATTTGTTTTAAATTGTTCCATTGTCTCCTTTTATACTGTTACAAAATACAGTGTTTCTAGAACATACTGTACAGTACTGTCCAGGCATACTGTACTGTATACTGTAGGCATGCTCAGTACTGTACATCACAAGAGTATTAAAACAATACATGTTGTACTGGTATAGAATACACATATGTACTGGAATACATGTAGAATAAATGCATCCTTTTTATTTTCTCGGGTTTATTATAAAGTATATATATAAACTGTAGACTCCGGTACGTGGTTTTTTAAATCCGATTCAGCAATGTGCAGGCATTGTTACACAAAGCGATATTATTCATCGAAATCCCTCCATTTGCCGTTTTCCACATGAGATCACAAAGTTTTCTTTTCTGAGGAAAAAATAAATAATTTTTTTACTGTAATGGTCAGTCCCCTAAAGAAGTTCCCAGTCAGTCCCACCAATAATTTTCTCAGGGGGCGTCTCCTGATCACATGCGCATGCGCCTACCGTCGATGTGATGACACGCATACGCGTTTCAAGAAGGTTCCAAACTGCGTGCGCCAAGCGTTCCACCAATTGTTCAGTATCTACAGTACTGTAGAAGCCGCTCAGCCAATAATATTGCTTACAGGAGAATCGCTTGACTTTTGAATCGCACTGATATTGATATTTTCAAAATAAAAAAAAGAGAAAAAAATACGGCAACATTACTCACCATAGAATTTCCCATTCAGCTGGCGCCGGCGAAGGGCCACTGCCAGTCCAGTATTCTTGATCATACACGTTGACAGGTGACAGCGGGACTACTACACCTGTAGTCAGATGATGAGGCTGGAAATCGCTTAGGAACATGCAAGCTTGCTCGAAACTGTACGCGAAATACGGCTCAGGCTGCAGGTATCCGTGTGTGGACAGACAGCAAGGGTTGTCACTGACGGTCGGACCGCTATTGGAAGCCGGTGCTGGTGATGTCGCATTGCTTGCCAGCGACTGACGTTTCTTACTTGGTTTTAACACGACCTTTCGCTTTTTGCCGTCTGCATCATAGATACGGAAAAAACCCGGTGATACACACCAATACCCTCCAATAAATTCGGGATCAATATGAAAAAAACATGGATCGCTACATAGCTTTTTCCTTATTGCACGCTTCCACACATGAGGAGCTGGTGAAAAATTGTAAAAGTCATAGTTTTCGATAAAATACTGATAAATTTGAACAACTGTTGCCATCTTATCATCTGTTGCATTAATCGCGGCCCATATTAAATACGCGTACGTTCTGTCGGGTTTTTGGAAAATGGGCTGCACTTGTACACTCATGGCGGCGGGAATCTCTGGACAATAACCAGACTAGAAACTGGTGCTTGTCTTTCATTAATATGAAAAGCCTAAATTGATGCATTATTGTAACTTCTTCCTTCAGTCCCAAGGCCAATTTACAATAGACCACTGTGGTATCTTTTTTAAACGAAACACCTGCAAGTCGACACATTACTGAAGCGCATGCGCATTACAATTCATGATTCTCTGCCATCTGGCGGACACGCGAAGAATTGCAACCAATTAAATCCGAACCATTCTCAATAAACACATCAACCGCGCATGAACCGCGCATGAACCGCGGCTGTGAATGCAACATGAATGCGGTATGAATGCGGCATAAACACAGTGAAGTGCGTAGCATTCGGAAAAAAAATCCCGGAAAAATGCGGTGATGTTGGAGAATAAAAGGGGCCGCGACAATAGTGTAATACTGTTGAGTATGAGCAGTTCAAACTGAAACAATAAAGAAAAAATAAATTTCCTCAGAGGTAGGAAAAGAGAACCAGAGAGAAAGGTAAAAAAAGAACATTTAATATGCGTTAAAAAACATAAGCAATTGGTATGGTACAATCCACTCCTCACGCCCGCGAAAATTGGAATCCTACTTACATGAGAACAGTAGGAAATGCGCCTTCAATAAGATATACTGTGGGGTTGCTGTCTCTCCTCCGCCGACCTTTAGAAGTCCCATCAGCCCTTGTTCCAGATCAGCTTTTAGCTGCTGGTGACCTCTTAGATGGTGCGTGGTTTATTCAGCTGCTCTACCCTCCTACTAGCATCACACTCACTGCCAAGTGCCTGTCTGGAACTGGTTGAACCCACTTGAGTTCTCGTATAGCAGGCTATCAGCAACAAGTCCCAAACAAATCACCAGGCGCTTTGTGGGCGCGCTCCAAGAGGTTTATGCGCATGCATGTGCACGCTAGTCCACAATGACGTAAGGATGTAGTAGCTCCGCCCTACGCATTTCACAGATACCTCCGCTTCCTCAGGGGCTTGCTGTATACGAATTAGATCCGTCATGACTCTTAAATAGTCCCACAAATTAATTCTTTGCAAAAAACACACCAATCATAGAATAATTGACATAAAAATAATAAGATGATACCTAACTGGACAATCTACCTAACCTAAAACCTCTGACTGCTCAAATCACAAAACTATATAAACGTCCAAATAGGCGGAAAAAAAAAAAACTAAAACATACAAAAATGAAAATAATCACCTCATAGATACTAATTAGTACAGGTTAGGCATATTATTTAAACTCCACACTTCATTCACATTTTAAATGTTAAGAAGCAAACCATCTAGAAACTAATTAAGTGAATAAACGAAATAGAATAAATATAAACTAAACCATTTATTATATTAAATTCATATATAATTATAATTAATACAAAAATAATAATATATTGAAAAATTAATGCTCTTTTCTCAATGAGGAACTATGTTCAATACCATATTGGCATACATATAGATACATGTACACCCACATCTACACACATGCATGCATATATGCACACATATGTGCATGTAGACATACACATACCTACACAAAACGAAATAGGATAACAATACTAGGAGACCAAACAACTCTGAAATGTGAAAGTTATCCCAACCTTAATCTCAATATGCTTTCAATAGCAGAACTCCTCCAAACATCAGTAAGACAAGAAAAACTCAATACATTTGTCAACCTCTTATACTTATCTTTTTTTACATTTATTTTGATTTGGGCTAAAATATACTAGATATGTCTAATTCTACAGATGTAAAGTCCATAGATCAGAAAATGCATCCACTATATAAAGTGCCAATACAAGGATTTATAGGTGTACATGAATCCTTTTTACAATAGCACAGATTGCTAATAAGCACATCCATGCTAGTCCCAAATGATAAATAAATTACCAATATATTAATCCCCCAAAAATGCATTTATGCTGAAGTCCACATTCAGTTCCAAAGGGGCCAGCATTTTGAGCTCATATAAACAAAATAGTTCTCTTTTGGACAGCTGTTTTACTCTATCTCCACCTCTCCAATTTTGAATAGAAGCTTCTGTTACTGTAAACTTTATTCCCTTTGGGTTCTGATTATGTTGCAATTTAAAATGATATGACACATTATGAGTGACCATGCCCCTATAGATATTGTAAAGATGTTCATACAATCTCCTTTTTACAGGCCTGGTGGTCATCCCCACATACTGCAGGCCGCAGGGGCACTCCAACAGGTAGACCACGTATGAACTGGAACATCTAATTGGTTATTCACTTGACGTAACATTTGATTTGAAGCTTTTTGAATTACTGCTATATTTACAGGCAGTACATCTAGTACAGCAAATATATCCCTTATTGGTAGAAGGATTTACTTGATCTGTCCGAGTGACAGGGCTGCTAGGAGATATTTTGGATTTAAAGTTACCTGCTTTAGAAAATATAACTTTTGGCCTTTCAGGAAGAATCTTGGACAAATCACTGTCCTTTAAATGGATTGGCATGAAAGAAGCAGAAGTCCAGGCACACCGTCTTCCAAAAGGTAATTTAATACAGCAAAAAATCCAAAGTTTCGACTGCAATAGCAGTCTTTATCAAGATCTCACCTTGATAAAGACTGCTCTTGCAGTCGAAACTTTGGATTTTTTGCTGTATTAAATTACCTTTTGGAAGACCGTGGCCTGGAATTCTGCTTCTTTCATGTGATTCCTTGGCAACTTTACAGGACGTCCCCTTCAGTCCATGGGCACCGGCAGGTGATATCTATTTTCATGATTACAAGTGTGCCAGATCACCCTCTATCATTGACTTTAAAGGATTGGCCAATGTTTTTGAAAGATTATTCATATAGCCGATGCCATTTGGTTATATTCGGTGATTATATGTTCTCAACTCTATTAGTGGATTTCTTTTTATATCTAAGCAAATCTTGTCTATTTATTTGCTGTACTTGGATAAGGCTTTCTTCTAAGAGTTCTCTTTGTATCCTCTTTCAAAAAATTTGGATTTGAGTTCCTTTGCTTGTATCAGATAGGTATCATTACTATTGTTATTACGTTTTAATCTAATAAATTGGCCTTTGGGAAAATTTCTAATACACATCGGGTTGTGGTGACTACTAGCCAAAAAAAATTATTGGCTTGAACTGTTTTATAATGAGTCTGTGTATTAATTTTATTATCAATTATGGATAATTCTAGATCCAAAAAAATCAATTTTTTCAGCACTATTTTGACATGTAAATATTAGATTTTGATTATTATTATTAATATGTGAGCTAAATAAACTTAAATCTCCCTTTCCAGATAAATAAAATAGTGTCAATGTAGCTACGCCATAGCACCAGGTTCGCACCAAGGGGGCAATATTGATTATATTGATTTACCTGTTTTGGAACACAAATTATAAGTAAAAACAGAATAGCTAGACAAAGAAGTAATTGGTGTGAAACAGAAAAAGTTTCAAAGAGATAAGATCGATTACGAATCTGGTTGCTATAGAAACTGGGTGAAGCAGAATAGAGATAAATCTGTACATCATAAACAACATAAAGCACAGCAGGAATATAGACGCCCAGATTCAAATAGAGGCCGCCAATTCCAACAAGGGAAAACCAATGAAACTAGGCATAGATCTCGATCTCCACCAAAAACAGTAGTACCCAAAATTCATAAACCAGTAGTTACAAATAAATGTAGATCTCCTAATAAAACCACGACATATACTACTCAACCAACCAATGATACTATTTATGTACATAAGTATATTAGAAAGCTTTCACTTAAAAAGTATTTTATCAAGGATGGCATTACTAGTCAAATTAACAATACTAATTCTGTCTCACATACCATTACTAATCTGAAATCCACTAATGGTACGACACTATTTAGAAATAAGTCACTGTTCTTTTCCAAACATTTATATGGCCCCTTTGTCAACACATTTGCGGAGATGGTGACGGAGGGCTTGGAAACCGAAAGTCGCTCTTTCAAAATAAAAAAGACAACCTAAGTGTAGAAGAAAAGACAGCTTTAACCAAATTAGAAAAAAAAATGATACAATAGTTATAAAACCAGATGATAAGGGGGGGGGGGGTAGTTTGGTAATTATGGATAAAAACAATTATATTATGGAGTCTATGCAAATTTTGCAGGATATCCAAACATATCAACCTCTCCCCGCAAATCCCTTGTTTGAATACCAAAAAGAACTGGCTACTTTTCTAAAAATGGGATTAGAAAATTAAATTATATCACAAAGGGAATTTGAGTTCCTAAATATATTATATCCAAGAATTCCACTGTTTTATATAATTCCAAATATCCACAAATGTCTAGAAACACCACCGGGCCGCCCATCATATCCGGTATTAAATCCCTAACCTCAAATTTATCACAATTCATAGATTGCCTCTTGCAAAAATATGTTGTTAATTTACCCTTGTATTTACGGGACGCAACCCCTGTGCTGCAGGCCCTAGGGGATATCCAATGGGAGCCAAACTATGTTTGGGTAACAGGAGATGTAACAAGTCTCTAGACGGTAATAGATCACCAACAAGGGTGTCAAGCTATTAACAAAGTGCTGGAAAATGATCCCAGTGTTTCAACTAAGTTGAGATCCTTTCGTGTATCAAGTATACATTTAATCCTTACACACAATTTTTTTTGTTTTAATTACCATTATTATTTACAGATATGTGGGACGGCGATGGGGACCAGGTTCGCACTGAGTTGCGCTAATTTGTTTATGGGTGTATGGGTAGATGATAACATCTGGTCTAATTGTCCCCTCTGTGCGAACTTGGTGCTATGGCGTTGCTACATTGACGACATTTTATTTATCTGGAAAGGGAGTTTAGAACATTTAAGTTTATTTATCTCACATTTAATAATAATAATCGAAATCTCATATTTACATGTAAAATGAGTGCTGAAAAAATTGATTTTTTTGGACCTAGAATTATCCATAATTGATAATAAAATTCATACACAGCCTCATTATAAAACAGTTCAAGCCAATCATTATTTTTTGGCTAGTAGTAACCACAACCCGATGTGGATTAGAAATATTCCCAAAGGCCAATTTATTAGATTAAAACGTAATAACAATAGTAATGATAACTATCTGATACAAGCAAAGGAACTCAAATCCAATTTTTTGGAAAGAGGATACAAAGAAGAACACTTAGGAGAAAGCCTTATCCAAGTACTGCAAAAAATAGACAAGATTTGCTTAGATATAAAAAGAAATCCACTAATACAGTTGAGAATATACCTTATAACACCCAATATAACCAAATGGCACCAGCTATACGAAGAATCTTTCATAAACATTGGCCAATCCTTTTAAATTACAGTGATTGGGCCAAGATTCTTCCTGAAAGGCCAAAAGTTATATTTTCTAAAGCAGGTAACTTCAAATCCAAAATATCTCCTTGCTGCCCTGTCACTCGGACAAATCAAGTAAATCCTTCTACCAATAAGGGATATATTTGCTGTACTAGATGTACTGCCTGTAAATATAGCAGTAATTCAAAAAGCTTCAAATCAAATGTTACGTCACATGTATAAACAATTAAAACACCAATTAGATGTTCCAGCTCATACGAGATCTACCTGTTGGAGTGCCCCTGTGGCCTGCAGTATGTGGGGATGAACACCAGGCCTGTCAAAAGAAGATTGTATGAACATATTTTCAATATCAAGAGGGTCTGGTGACTCATTATGTGTCACATCATTTTAAATTGCAACATAATCAGAACCCAAAGGGAATTAAGTTTACAGTAATAGAAGCTTCTATTCAAAATTGGAGAGGTGGAGATAGAGTAAAACAGCTGTCCAAAAGAGAACTATTTTGTTTATATGAGCTCAAAACGCTGGACCCTTTGGGACTGAACATTGACTACAGCATAAATGCATTTTTGGGGATTAATAAATTGGTAACTTATTTATGATTTTGAGACTAGCACGGATGTGCTTATTAGCAATTGGTGCTATTGTAAAAGGGATTCATGTACACCTATACATTTTTGTATAGGTACTTTATATAGTGGATGAGTTTTCAGATCTATGGACTGTACTGCTCCGCCAGCCTTTATTCTAAAACTTGCCTTGGAAAATCTGGGGCAATCACCAACATGACTCAGGTACATCCTGGGTACAGAGGCGGCACATTTTATTTGAATGCGGCTAGCTCCACAAGCCTGGGGATGCCCCGGCATGCTAGCTGCACTCCCTCAGCGTGACTCGCGTCATGCGTCATCGGGAGCCTGGGCCCCCTGCACGCTCGTCCAGGGCTCCCCGAGGGAGCCCTGGTGTCCCGCGATGTGGGGGATATCGGCAGGGGTTCCGGTGGACCCGGCAGACCCGGCAGCGGGAGGGAGAAAGCCCCGATCGGAGGGCGCTCCTCCGTGTCTTCGGCGTGCGCTCGGCACCCTCCAGCGCGCGCCAGGTTACTGCTGCGGCCGAGAACGGGCAAATTCTCGAATAAACTCGGCCGCAGCAGTACATGCTGCACATTTCAGTGACATTTCTGCAGAAAGACGAATGGCCCATCGGATTAACACAGCAGGGGTCCTTTCAGTCCCAGAAATGTCACTGAAATGTGCAGCATGTACCCAGCATGTACCCGAGTCATGTTGGTGATTGCCCCAGATAAGTTTTAGAATACTCGTCGGCGCACCTGTACATCTGTAGAATTAGACATATCTAGTATATGTTAGCCCAAATGAAAATAAATATAATACAAGATAAATATAAGAGGTTGACAAATGTATTGAGTTTTTCTCGTCTTTTTGACATTTGGAGGAGTTCTGCTATTGAAAGCATATTGAGATTAAGGTTGGGATAACTTTCACATTTCAGAGTTGTTTGGTCTCCTAGTATTGATATCATATTTCGTTTTGTGTAGGTATGTGTATGTCTACATGCATACAGTATATGCATGCATGTGTGTACATGTGGGTGTACATGTATCTATTTGTATGCGAATATGGTATTGAACATAGTTTCTCGTTGAGAAAAGAGCATGAATTTTTCAATATATTATTATTTTTGTATTAATTATAATTATATATTAATTTAATTTAATTAATGATTTAGTTTATATTTATTTATATTTATTCTATTAAGTTTATTCACTTAATTAGTTTCTAGATGCTTTGCTTCTTAACATTTAAAATGTGAATGAAGTGTGGAGTTTTTTTTCTTTCGCCTATTTGGACATTTATATAGTTTGTGATTTGAGCAGTCAGAGGTTTAAGGTTAGGTAGATTATCAAGTTAGGTATCATCTTATTATTTTTATGTCAATTATTCTTTGATTGATGTGTTTTTTGCCAATAATTAATTTGTGGGACTATTTTAGAGTCAGGACAGATCTAATTCGTATACAGCAAGCCCCTGTGGAAGCGGAGGTATCTGTGAAATTCATAGTTCAGAGCTACTACATCCCTACATCATCGCGGACTAGCATGCACATGCATGCGCATCAACGTCTTGGAGCACGCCCGCAAAGCACCTGCTGATTTGTTTGGTACTTGTTGCTGATAGCCTGCTATACAAGAACTCAAGTGGGTTCAACCAGTTCCGGACAGGCATTCGCAGTGAGTTGGACGCCAGTAGGAGGGTAGAGCAGCTGATTAAACCATGTGCCATCTAAGAGGTCACCAGCGGCTACCAGCTGGTCTGGAACAAGGGCTGATGGGACTTCTAAAGGTCTGCGGAGGAGAGACAGCAACCCCAAAGCATATCTTATTGAAGGCGCATTTCCTACTGTTCTCCTGTAAGTAGGATTCTAATTTTCGCGGGCGTGAGGAGTGGATTGTACCATACCAATTGTTTATGTTTTTTAACCCATATTAAATGTTCTTTTTTTTTACCTTTCTTTCTGGTTTTCTTTTCCTACCTCTGAGGAAATTTATTTTTTCTTTATTATTTCAGTTTGAGCTGCTCATACTCAACAGTATTACACTATGCTGTGTCTTTCTCTCTTTTTTCCCCACATATGCTGAGTACCATCAGAAGAAGCATTTATGGATTGATTTGGACAGTAAATACACACCTTTTTTTATTTTATATTTTTTGTATCACTAAAAGAACTTTATACAGATGTACTAACAATTGTTCTTAACATAATTTAAAGCACCATTTCAGCACTGTTTTTTCACATGTTTAGTTTTACTTGGGTAGTCAGAATCACTGATTAGGCAGCCATTTAATTAGCATTTCAATATTAATTTAAGTGTTCAGTATTTTAGAATAGCACTCAATTCTTTTTCCTTGTCCTGCTTGTGCCAATACTATAAACTTTATATGTGTGTATGGTTTCTTTATTCCTCACTCCACTCTAAAAATTAGAGTGCTAGCTTATTCTGATCGCGAGTTAGCTTCTTTAATTGAATAGGCTATGATGTGGTTTTTGGGTTAACCCAATTCTCACGTCAATTGACTATCCCTCTTTCAAGTTATGAAGCTAACAAGGTAGCAGATACATTTTGACTGAAACCACTTCAGCTAGACCGCAAACCACTTACTCAATTAACCTTGTGGTTGCGAGTTCGAGAGCTTAGAAAGTGATTCCTATACTTTCAACGCGGCCACCCATACATAGCCACACGTCTTCAATCAGTGCTTGGATTAGCGATCACAGCTCCCTTTTGTGTCGCAAAACCAATTGGCACAGTTTATACTGTATACATTCCTATTACTGCAGCTAGGGAATGAGCTACAAAATGGGGACAAGAAAGATGGTGAAGGGGAGAACATGTCAGTGTGGTGCACATACAGTTAACCCCTTCAGTCAAAATGCAATTTAGGGTTAATCAGCCGGGTATAATGCCTTTATCAATGGCCTGATTAACCCCTCTAGTGCCACACCTCCCCCAACTCAAAGTGCAGGCTCTGCCCCGACCAACTCATACGGTGGTTGGGCTAGCCTGGCAGCTCTTGAGGTTGTCAATTCATGAGGATTGTCCTGGCGGGAAAGGCCATCACATTGCCATGCTCTCTGCTCTTCTTGTGCTGGATGGTGAAGTCGAATTCCTGCAAAGCAAGACTCCAGCGCAAGAGCTTGGCATTTTCTGCAACCGACACCGTCTGCAACCAACTTAATGGGTTGTGGTCCGTAATCACTGTGATGGGTCTGCCATAGAGATAGGGCTGAAGTTTTCTCAGAGCCCATACAATGGCCAGACACTCCTTTTCAATGGTGGCATATGCCACCTCTCTGGGCAGCAGCTTGCAGTTCAGATATACCACTGGGTGTTCACTGCCCTTCTCCCCCACTTGGCTGAGTACAGAACTGATGCTATAGTCCGAGACTATCTGGGGCAGCTAGGATGGGGGCACTGGCCAGTGCAGTCTTCAGTGTCTGGAAGGAAGCTTCACAGACTGGAGACCAGACAACCAGCACAGACAATCGATTTGGAACAAGTCAGTCAGGGGTTTTGTTACAGCACTGTACTGAGGGACAAACTTTCTGTAGTAGCCTGCGGTGCCTAAGAAAGCCATAACCTGTTCCTTGGTCTTGGGAACGGGCCACTGCACTATTGCTTCCACATTGGCTGGCTCTGGCTTAAGTTGCCCACCACCCACCCTTTGCCCTAGGTACTGTACTTCTGCCATTGCTACTAAGCACTTGGTGCGTTTCAAGATGAGTCTTGCTTCCCTAATTCTGGCTAGCACCGCAGCTATATGCACTAAATGCGAGTGCCACGAATTGCTAAACACTGCAATGTCATCCAGGTATGCCCTTGCAAACCCCTGCATACCCTCCAGCAACCGATTGACCAGGTGTTGGAAGGTAGCCAGGGCATTCTTCATCCCGAATGGCATCACTAAGAATTCATACAGGTCCGCCGACGAGTATTCTAAAACTTGCCTTTGAAATCTGGGGCTATCACCAACAAGACCTAGGTACATGCTGGGTACATGTTGCAACATTTAAGTGACATTTCTGCAGACAATCTAATGGCCCATTGGATTAACACAGCAGGGGTCCCTGGCAGTCCCATTCATTTTGAATGTGACTACCAGGAACCCCCGCTGTTAATCCGATTGGCCATTAGTCTGTCTGCAGAAATGTTGCAGCATGTGCCCAGCATGTACCCAGCATGTACCCAGCATGTACCCAGCATGTACCCTGCATGTACCCAGCATGTACCTGGGTCTTATTGGTGATTGCCCCAGATTTGTTTTAGAATACTCGTCGGCACTACAGTATAGACCCGATCTGCATATTCAATGGGGTGTGTCATAGCCCATTTGATCAGCATATTGTCTCACATCTGGTGTTACTTATCCCCAGTGGTCGGGAAGTGTAGGACATCACAAAAGGACTTCAGGTGTTCTCCCCTTGCATAGATTTAACCCATCAAAGCTCCATTTGGTGAGTTTTGGCCCTGTATTATAACTTATATCAAAAACATTGACAAGTTCTAAAATAAATTTTCCAGTGAAGGAATCACGTTTTAGGGCAGGGAACACAGGATTATACACACAATACAGTTAACCCTTTCCATCCCAAGATGATTTAGGGGACACACCGTTTAAAACGCATTGTAGCTGGGAAATTCAGCTGCAATCTGGGACAAATACAGATGGTGAAGGGGAATGCAAGTTATTACACACAGTTTATACATTAACTCCTTCAGTCTGAACACTATTTAGGGGCTTGATCGTCATACCTCCCTTCATCAAAATGCTGGTTGGCCCCCAGCCACCTCCTCTGCAGATTGGGCAAACCTGGCAGCTTTTGAGGAATTCAGTTCAGAGAGACAGCCCTGCCAGGAGAGTCCCTTAACCTTGCCATGCCCGCTTCTCTTCTTAGGATGGATGGTAACGTCAAAGTCTTGTAGGGGAAAGCACCACCGCAGCAGGACGGCATTTCCCCATGTGGCATAAGCCATTTCTCTGGGCAACAGGTTACAATTCACATACTGGCCCCTCCCCTGCTTGGCTGATTATAGCACTGGTGCCATAGACCGAAGCATTGGTCTGCACCAAAAGATATTTTGCACAGTCTGGTTCAGCAAAGCTAGGGGCACTGGCCAGTGCCATCTCAGGGTTTGGGCAACCACTCCCCAGGAGGAGACCAGACAGGCAGCACAGACTGTCGATCCTGAGTCAAGTCAGTCAAAATAGGAGTCACAATACTAGCTTGTAGGGACCCCATCTGCTCTTGCCCTGCATCTGCCTGTAAGTCCACGGGCTGACTGCATCCAGCCCCCTCCTTCTCTATGCTGCCCTCTCCTTCTGCAGATACCTCTGGCTGATCCAAGAACAGAACCCTATACTGTTCTAACCAAGGCCTGGCTACTGCTCCTGGCTGCCTATCTACCCACAGCCCTACCTCACTCAGCACCCCCCCTAGTCAATCCTATCCTAGCAAAAGTAACAAACAGTGCCTGAATTACTCCCTGAAACAGTTTCCCCATTACCAGTAACGAGTTCAGGGGTATTGGCACAAAAGCATCTGCTTTACCCTCCGCTGATGCCCTGCCAGTTAAATGGGGAAGGCTAACTGCACTAACTGCTGCCTCTCCTCCCCGGTTACCACTTGCTGTCCTCTACCTGTCCAGACTCGGTCTAACCTGGTAGATTCTGGCACCCTAACCCAGAGCCCGCGATACCACAACCAGTGGCCTGACCCCTCACTTTCCCGAGACGCGGACACCCACCGTTTCCTACCTTCTAAGCTGGGGTCAGCTTGCACCACATCCCTAAACTCTGCTCCTAACACTATCCCCCCACCTTTAGTCTCTAAGTCAGGGGAAACAGGAACAGGTAAAGGGAACAATAAGTCAGTATCAGTCTGCGACTTTGTCTGGCTTACCTGTCTGGTCTCCACAGAGGCCACTGGAAGCGTTGGTCCCAAATGCAGGGGGACACAGATTGATTCTGCTGTGATTCCTGGTGACAGGCTCCTAGGAATCACTGCAACAGCAGGCAATTCCGCAGCAAACATACAGATTACAGGCTCCAGATTATTGCTAAGGCGCACCTCAGCAGTTAGGCCTCGGTCCCGCTGCGCTCGTTGGCGCGGGCGGCCATGTCGCGAGTTCCCCACCAGCAGGGGAATCCTCGCGAGCCGGTCCCGGTCCCCACTGTTTCCTAGCGTTGACGCGTCACGTGGTGTGGCTGTGAGCCAATGGGGAGGGGAGGCTGCGGGAGGAGGAGAGGCTTCGGGGAGCGGGGAGGAGTGTGGAGTGAAAGCAGGTGAGTGCCTGTCTGTGTGTGTGCCTGAGTGCGTGCGTGCCTGTCTGTCTGTGTGTGTGTGTGTGTGAGTGCGTGAGTGCCTGCATGTGTGTGCGCGCGTGTGTGTATGAGTGCGTGAGTGCCTGCCTGTGTGTGTGTGTGTGTATGAGTGCTCCAGCCCGAGTCCGTGGAGGGAGGGGGGGGGGGGAGAGTAGCGGGTCCCTCCTGCAGTCCGGGGAGGGGGGGGAGAGTAGCAGCTCCCTCCTGCAGTCCGGGGTGGGAGGGGGGGAGAGTAGCGGGTCCCTCCGCTCAAGCCACGCCCCCCCTCCCTGTCAAACCTCCCACCTTCCGCCCACCTCCCGCTCCGGCTCCCGCTCCCTACAGACCGCAGATCGCGGTCTGTGTATCTCAGCGCACCGCCCGTATGCAGCGCGGGTGCGCTGACTCTGGGAGCGGGGCCTTAGCCTTACCCTGGACAAAACCCCCACCTCCCTCATGCCATGATTGGCACCCCATCCCAAAAAATCTGGGCACCTTGGAATGATCGCAGCCCTCCATCAGGCATGGTTATTTGCCCTCCATTGCCTGGGAGAATCTTCTGGCTGCACCAGAATAACAGCAGCACCCAAATCTGGCAATCTGCCTGCTGGCCGGTGTAAGGAATCCGCTCCTGGCTTAGATTATAGCTTTTGCAGACTTCTGCAGTTGCAAAAGCTTCCTCTGGCAATCAATGGCACATGTGCTGCCTCTCATTGCAGCTTCTGCCCTGTGCTCCCTCATTGGAAGAATACTCACACACCCTCCTCCTGTGATTGGATCTCTGCAATTTATATCATGGGCGTTGGCACTGAACCAGTGCCGAGCATAACGCCTACCTTGGACGTTATCGTCTCTGCCACAAACCGCCCAGGCCTCTCTCCTAGTGTTCTAACCTTCCTAGTTCCTGAGTATCCAGAGGCCTGTTCCTGTCTCCTGTGCTGAAGCATGGTTAGCCAGCACTGGTACCTGCTACATTCACTCCTAGCAGTGGTTACCCTTAATTTCCTGGTACCTGCTGCATTCTCTCCTAGCAGTGGTTACCCTTAATTTCCTGCGGCCTGCTGCTATCTCCTTGCAGTGGCCTGCCTTGGACTTCTGTGCTGAAGCGTTGGTTTCCCCGACGCTGCCCTGCGGTGTACTTTGGCCAGCCTGCTGTCTCCCCCTGCTGAGACCGGCGTCATGGGCCGAGCCCGCTCCTCGCGCAGAGGCTGCTCACGCTCCTAAGCTGAAGCGGGGAACTCCTGTCTGCCTGTTGCTGATTCCTTGCTACGACTACGACCACCCGGATGTCTTCTATCCTGACCCTGCTTCGGCCATCGATTGTCCTGTCTTCTCCTACCCCGACTTTGGCTTCAATAACGACGATGCTGCCTTCTCCAATCCTGACCCTGCGATGTACGACTACGAACTGCGCACTCCAGATCAGTTTGCGTAGACTACGGTCGGTGATTATATAACCCCACCTCAGCCCCGCGGTCCGGTCCCGGTTTGTGGCGAGCATCGGCGTAACAGTATGCTCGGCCCATCAAAACCGGACAGCGCCGTGGCGGGGGTTGGCAATTTTCCAACTGAAGTTATGTCCCGGCATGCGTACCAGTCCCACTCTGAAGGCTAGTATCTGTGTGAAATACTACCCCTGATTGAAGAACTGTTTACGTATGAAGGGTTAACCCCTTTGCAAAGACAATGCCGTTGTGATCTCTTTATTAAGGCTTACTGCATGCAGAACTTGAAACAGTCTCTGGTCGCTTGTATTCGCTCCCCTGATTCCCCTTTAACCTGGGATAACGTGTACCCTATGGAACTGGCTGACGCCCAAGATGCACTCTATGCCCTGGCCTTATCACTGGACATTCATCTAGTACAGGGCGCCCTCCTCATGTTGGCTCAGTCTCAAGATACACTCCATGTACTTTCCTTAACACTTGACATTTGCATAAAAGAACAGGACCCCCTCCTTGCCAGCTACGCTGCTGCTTGGCAGATCCCCTATGCAACCAGTCCTGTTGCTAAACCTGTGGGGGTATCTCCCTGTCCTAAGAATGGCCAAACCATCTCTCTGTCGCTGCCCGCTAAGGAAGAAGCTGCCACGCTCCCTAATCCTGAGTTAACCTCCCTGTGTTCTGTCCCCGAGGTTATTCCGGTCTTAACCCCTGCTAGTCAGGCCAATGAGTCCCCCACTGTAAATCCCTGCATTCCCCAGGTCAGTGTGTCTTCCCTAGCACCAGAGAATGAATCCTGTTTGCCCTCTTTTTCTAACCCAAAATTTCTAAGCTCTGTTCCCGAGGTTTTTTCTATTTTAACCCCTACTAGTCTGCTCTGTGAGGTCCCTACTGCTAACCCTAGTATTCCGCAGTCTAATGTTAGGTCCCTAGGGCAAGAAGCTGAACCCCCTATAACCCCACTCTTGGAGACTAGCTTCTATTTCTCTGATTCTCAGGTACAGAGTAACTTAACCCTTGAGGTTTTTCCTATGTTAACCCCTGCAGGTCAGCCCTATGAACCTCCCTTGGTAAATCCCTGTAGTCCGTCAGTCAAGGACACCTCCTTAGCTTCAGAGGATGAACCCCTTATGTCCCCTGACTCAGCTAAAATTCTCGGGGCTACGCCCCCTGAACTTTCGGCAATAATACTGGCTCCAGTTAAAAGTATTCTGGAACCGTTTGTTTCTCTAAGCCTGTTCGCAGAATCCCCACTCCTAGGTATTTCACTGACCCCGTCTGTCACTCAGAGAGCTGAAATCCCTGCTTCTGAGCATAGACCCCTTTTCGTGGAATCTGTTGTCGTTTCTGATGTCCCAGACACTCTTTCCCAAATACCCACTTCAGAGACCAGCAGAGTTGTGGTTGCCCCCCTTGCACTGTCTGTGTTCTCCTCTTCTCAAATCCTAGGGTTTAAAGCGAACCATACATATTATGCCCCTTTCCAAGTGACCCCTTCTGAGATCAGCGTATCTGCTGTTGCTCCCTTAGTACAATTACAGTCAGGGCCCTCCTTTTTGAAGGATCAGGTTTTCAAATTTAAAACTCCCTTTATCCCTGATTTTGTAAACCTGCAGTCCCTTCTCACTGTAGTTAAAAGTTCTCCAGCAGCCGCTGAGTTAAGCTCTGCCGTTGCCAAATCTTCTGTTGTAGAAGCAACCTTCCATAGCTTACTTCTGTTTGTCCTATCTGTTATGCCTGTTCCCTATGCTTTTCCTCCTCTGTCTCTGTGTGTTGCTTTTCCTGTCCTTGATTCTAAGTCTGTCTCCTTGGAACCGGTGACAGTTATTAGCTCCCCTTCTACGGTCCCTCAGGCTATCACTTCAGAGATCAGCTTGTTTGTCCCTGATCCCTTACTATGCTCTGAGTCGTCCCTTGGCTTCTCTCTGGCTCCTGAGGTAGAGCCTGATGGTCTGCCCTTCACCTCTGTGGTAGTCTGTGAGATGCCTATCACCTTTACTAAAATTTCTGTTTTGCAAGGTATTTCTCCTATTAAGTCTGTGATACCTGCAATTCCTTTAATTGGTTCCAAGACCCCTGTCACTGAGTCTCCCATGGAGTCTGATGCCCTCACTAGGGATTCTCAGGGACCCAATTCTGAAACAAGCGCAATGTTCTCTGATTTCATTACAGTAGCTAGTTCCGTTCCTGCTGGTTCTCAATCACCCACTTCAGTGACAAGCAAGATGTCTCTTGTTTCTATTGGAAAGTCTACCCCAATTTATTTCGCGGATCATGCCACAGTCTCCGGGATGATTAAAAATGACTTTACGTCTGGGATGCCCACTCCTTTAATAATACTGTTTCACGCTGATTCGCCTACAGTATTCATGGTATCCACTACTGACTGTATGTCTACCACCACGAACTCAGGGGTATCGCATTTGGAACTTTCAGTAATAACCGCTTTGTCTCTTTTTTCGAAAAACCCCATCTTTAAGATGGACTTATATTTCCCTGTGTCTTCCACAATACTTGGGGTACTTGCTATTGACTGTCCTGTTGCAAAACTAGGGTTACCTCTCAAGAAGGTGCCTGGAGCTACCAATGTTAAGAACCCTATGTTTAAAACAGTAATATTTTGCATTGCTTCTCCCACAGTAGCATGCGAGACCTGGGTACCTGGGACCGCCACTCCTAAGCCAAGCTCTAGTTCTCTGTTTTCTTTCTCTGTGTTGGAGGCACCCAGCTTTAACCCCAATACTGTTTTTCCTAAGGCTGATGCACCGCATAACCGCCTGCCTGTTTTTTTTAATAAAATCTGTTTTCTCACCTTTCAAACAGACTCCTTACTCGCAGGTCTCTGTGCGGTGCCTAAAGTGCCCATTCTGAATGGCATTTGGCCTTTCTCTAAAACGAAGACACCCTTACTGGACCTCGTCGCTTTACCTGAAGCGTCCGTCCCTGTTCTCTACGGGTCCACTAAGGGTATAGACATGCTGTCCCCTACTCTCTCCTTGATGCTTTTATGCCCTTCGCCAAGGCCACAATTTCGGATTTGATTCTCTCTAAAGATCACAAACTAAAGGAAGCGGACCCTTCTTCAACAGCCAGTACCACGACCGAGAATTGCGTATACACTGCTACAGACTCTCTCAAATTGCTTGGGATAGCAACCCTGCTTTGTATCAAAAGTACAGCTTCAATAGTGTGCAGTGAACCCTCCCGCCCCATTCCCACGCTAACCACCACCTGGAATTCCTTGGAAGCTAAAGACTCTCGCAACTTCCTTCGTGCTGATTCCACCAAAGCCATTGCCTTCTCTGAAGGTCCCTCTGCCATTAATGTCCAACAATCAGTGTCCTGTGTTCTGTACTCTTGGACTATTACTATGCACTGGACACCTGGCTGCTGCCCTTCTGATGTCCCTATTCCAGAGTCCCCTGGTCCCATTGCCCATGTACCAAGAACCGCAGTGCCACCGCTGTCCTTTGTGGCACTCGCCAATGCACACCTAGATTTTGGACTTTAATTCTTGCCTGAGACACTTCAGGAACAACTCAATGTCTCCCAGACCTATGAATGGTCCTGTCCACCCAGGCTTCTCACCCAGGGTTGGGGATATTGTAAGGAATCCCAACAAACCGTGGGCTTTCAATGCCAACCCTCGCCTAAGGAGGTTTAGGAACAATTCCATGTCCCCCAGATCTGTGAATGACCCTGTTCGTCCAGAGGTCTCACCTGAAGGGGGGGGGTGCTCTAAGGAATCCGCTCCTGGCTTTGATTATAGCTTTGTAAGACTTCTGCAGTTGCAAAAGCTTCCTCTGGCAATCAATGGCACATGTGCTGCCTCTCATTGCAGCTTCTGCCCTGTGCTCCATCATTGGAGGAATACTCACACACCCTCCTCCTGTGATTGGATCTCCGCCCTTTATATCCTGGGCGTTGGCACTGAACCAGTGCCGAGCATAACTCCTACCTTGGACGTTTCCATCTCTGCCACAAACCGCCCAGGCCTCTCTCCTAGTGTTCTAACCTTCCTAGTTCCTGAGTATCCAGAGGCCTGTTCCTGTCTCCCGTGCTGAAGCGTGGTTAGCCAGCACTGGTACCTGCTACATTCACTCCTAGCAGTGGTTACCCTTAATTTCCTGGTACCTGATGCATTCTCTCCTAGCAGTGGTTACCCTTAATTTCCTGCGGCCTGCTGCTATCTCCATGCAGTGGCCTGCCTTGGTCTTCTGTGCTGAAGCGTTGATTTTCCTGACGCTGCCCTGCGGTGTACTTCGGCCAGCCTGCTGTCTCCCCCTGCTGAGACTGGCGTCATGGGCCGAGCCCGCTCCTCGCGCAGAGGCTGCTCACGCTCCTAAGCTGAAGCGGGGAACTCCTGTCTGCCTGTTGCTGATTCCTTGCTACGACTACGACCACCCGGATGTCTTCTATCCTGACCCTGCTTTGGCCATCGATTGTCCTGTCTTCTCCTACCCCGACTTTGGCTTCAATAACGACGATGCTGCCTTCTCCAATCCTGACCCTGCGATGTACGACTACGAACTGCGCACTCCGGATCAGTCTGCGCGGACTAAGGTCGGTGATTATATAACCCCACCTCAGCCCCGCGGTCCGGTCCCGGTTTGTGGCGAGCATCGGCGTAACAGCCGGTCACCAAAGGTAACCCTCTGTGAGTGCTGGCTCAGGACATCAGCAGGCTGCATCTCGACTGGTGCAACTGGATATCCTCCGATCACTGCTGCTGGTTCTGAGGAGACAAGGGCAGGATCTCCATGGGACATCCCTCTTTTGGTTGGCTCCATGGCTTTGCTTGATTCCTCTGTGTGGGCCAGACAGACACGTGCTACTGGCCCTGCAGCTTGTGATCGTTGCCCCTGATGAGGTCCTCCACACCGCTCAGGGTCCGGGCAGTGGGACCTGATGTGGCCAACCTTGTTGCAATTATAGCACCATTTTTCATGTTTGAACTCCCCAGTATTGGGCACTTTGCTGCCCACTGTAGGTTTGGGAGTCCACAGAGTTGTAAACTTGCCCACCTTAGCCGGAATGGCTACTGATGCAGCGGCCGCTATTCGAACGATTAACGCGGTATGTAGATCGGAATACCCATTCGATGTCGTGCAATTTGATTTAATCGTGCCGACTTAAATACGCGGTTTGGTTATCGTTTTGTCCAGATTAGAAAATGGCATTTTAGCGTGTTCTGCAATACCGTCGAGAAACTCAAGTGGGCAATCACGAGTTGTTGTCATCAAAATACAATAGCAATTCAATGTCACAATTACCATAATGGCTGAAATCGTCTGTGATGCCTGCCACGCATGCGCGCCATAAGCCCTTCAAAGCTTCTTCTATTGTGCTGTGCCAAGTCATCTTGGAGCTCACCGCTTATCAAAAACACAACACCCCCCCCCCCACAGAGCTGTTAATAAGATTACCATACGGCCATCAATGCTGGCCCCTTACACACACAACCTTTAGTAGTTGAATCAAATCATTAATACTTGTTCTTTAGAATTTTATTGGGCAATGAATCATACAAAAATGCAAAAATACAATAATTCATGTACAGGCTTGTCTTTTCCTTCATTATGGTTTCATTTGATTCTGTATTGCTGTACTGTACAGTACTGAAAATAAAAAGCAGAAATAATTGATTAAACAAAAAAATATATATTTTTTTGGGGGGTGGAGTATGATGATTTTAACCCCCCCACACACACGTTCAGTGTGCTATATTCATGTCTGCAATACTGTAGTATAATCAAATAAGCAATAATAGACTTTATTAAAGAAAAAAACATGTGCTGTATTATAAAAATAATTTTTTGGTTATCGCCATGGCTTTCATAGCAAGTATGGATATTCTGAGATTCAAGTTTTACAAATGCAGTACAGTATACTGTATATTTTTGGGGGTTATCACCATGGGCTTGCATACTGCTGCAATTATGGATATTATGAGAATCAAACAGTACTGTTGCTTTTTAATTCCACACTAGTCATGTACGTTTTTTCTGAGGTGGGTGGCATACTGTAGTACTGTGATTTTTATTTGGGGGTGTGGGGATCAAAACATTATGATGACCTGTTGAGAATATGTCTTTGAACTACAGCTTGGAACTTCATACAGCTAGCACAGCTCGCACACCCCCCCCCCCAACCCACACACACACGGCTCAAGGATTTCAACCTCTTATCAACACCTCTGACAAACTATCCATTTTCAAATGCTTTGCTTTGTGGTTGCAGTAATCTTCCCGAGCCTGCTCTCACCGTTCTGCGCCTGTGTATAATTCTCTGTGGTTGGGACCTTGTTGATTATTAATGACCATGCGTGTATAACTTCTTATTCATTTGGAAGTTAGTTCAAGTTTTAAAAATATATACTGTACTGTATAACGTTTTTTTTTTTTTTTGGTTATCGACATGGCTTGCATAGCAAGTATGGATATTATGAGAATCAAACAGTACTGCTGCTTTTTAATTCCACACTAGTCATGTACGTTCTTTCTGAGGTGGGTGGCATACTGTAGTACTGTGATTTTTATTTGGGGGTATGGGGATCAAAACATTATGATGGCCTGTTGAGAATTTGTCTTTGAACTACAGCTTGGAACTTCATAAAGCTAGCACAGCTCGCCCCCCCTTCCCCCCGCACACACACAGCTCAAGCATTTCAACCTCTTATCAACACCTCGGACAAACCATGCCACGCATGTGCAAGTGCGATAAGTTAAACCCTTCTAACTTGCCTTTTCTTCAACACAACACTCCCCCCTCCACTAGTAATAAGATTAACATATTGTGTGAGATACAGGCCTAGCTAAGAAAGCCCTTCTAAAACTGCTATTGTACTGTAACAAAACAAGTCAACTTGAAGTTCAATGCTTATCAACAACACAACAACAGAGCCCTCCAACAGAGCCATTAATGTAAATGTACTGTTGCGTGATTATCATGATCTGGGCAGAAGACATGTTGGATAATCCTTAATGCAGGAAAATAGTATTTTTCTACAGCATTTTATTGCATTATTAACAGAAATGAATGATTAAACAATAAAAATATAATAATTTTTAAAAAGCATTTTTTGTTTTTATATATATTTTTTCCCAAACTAATGTGAAGTGCAATGCTTTGTTTGTTGAACTGTTCATAATAATTGCAGGTCAGCAAGAGGGGTTTAAAAAATAGATTTTATTTTTTAATGCATAATACAGTACAAAAATACAATACAGTAGCTCTTGTCTTTCTCTTCATTATGGCATTGCGAGATGGAGAGAGAGGTGGCTGCAGCTCTGAAAATACTGTATTTCAAAAGATTTTTTTAAAAACATATATATTTTTTCTTTGGCAAACACGAATTTCAATATAGTAACTACTGAGAGAGGTGGGAGAGGGGGGGCTTGTGTGAGATACAGGCTGGTTTGTACATGAACACCGTACTATTATCTTACACATCCCCCCTTCCTTGCTTGCGGCAGTTCTGAAAATGAAAAGAAACAATAAATACAGACATGGTTATTTTTAGGGCCATACTTACCTGTATCATACTTACCTGTGCCTTATTACTTTCCCGAGGCCTGGCCATTACGTTGTATAACAATAGGCAACACAGTCGCAATATGATCAATATATTTATTACATCTGGCTACGGTGAGTATATTGTTCCAGAAATTCAGTATCCCCTTTTCCAATTCTTCCTTTTTGGACTGTTTCCACACTTTTCTGATATAATCCTTCAACTCATGCCATACCATTTCGATGGGATTAAAATCTGGTGATCTGTAATACAGTAGGAGGGGAGAAAAAAGGTGAATTACGTTAGGAGATATACAGTAAACTACACAGTACTACTACGTTTTAACAATGCGAAAAGGTTACCCAACTTACTCCGCTGGCGTCTTAACCCAGTTGATACCGATGGCAAGAATGTGAGCCGTCGACGCTGTGTGTTTCGGATCATTGTCCTGGAAGAACATTTGACCAGATGGGAAATCATTCCTTATGTATTCAACAACATGTGTAATTATGTGATCTTGGAAGAACGCTTTATTCATGATTCATGGAAACAAGAAAAAAAAATGTAACATTAGGGTACAAAATACTGAATACAGTACAGCTGTCCAGTGCGTAAAGCCACAGCATGTGTATTTGTGCATTATTTTACCCTCAAAGATAATGATGCATCCTGGTCCTTGTCTAGAGATGGCACCCCACACATGCATCTTCACTGGGTGCTTGGGACGCGGCTTCAGAAATAGGCGTCCTTTTTTGTAGAATCCAAAACGGGCAAACCTCCCAAGCGCTACAGTTGTCTCGTCTGTAAAGATGACATAATTGAAAGTCTCGCCACTTCCAATCCATGCCCGTGCCTGGTCCACTCTTTTTATTTTTTTGGCTTCCCTTATCATACAATACACTCTGTAATGACAAGGAAAAATGTTAGAGCCACTAAATGCTGGACATACTGTATTATGCATGATACTGTATTAGGAGGGAGCCTAACATAAAAAAAAGAGGGCATGGGTGACGTACTGTATACTGTACTGTACTTAATTAAAACACCCATATTTCCATCCCAATTTCCGTCTCATCAACCTGATACTGGTCTCTGATGCTTTTATTTTGTGAGTAGCCTCTAGTGAATTCTTTACCCTTGTGGCACACGTCTCATCATTCGTGTCACTTATTTGGTCCGCCAGATGAGTGTTCGCCCTAATGTGTAAAGAAAAACAGAACAATTTGTTACAGTAGGCAAATTAAGCATCACAATAGCGCACAGATTTCTTATTGTCTGATGTTGCTGCTGCACTTATTGTACTGTGAGTACACTTTGGGGTGCTACTGTAACGCTCAGCCTGCCCACAAGCCAGATGAAACCCCGGGACTGAGGTGGAAAGGGATAATACCACACACCTAACAGTAAACGGGGGCACGGCCGGAGTGTGGGTAGGTATAGTCCGTAAGCCAATGGTCATGGAATGGAGAGAGCAGCGTAGTTGAGTGTCCGTAAGCCTGGGTCATGGAATGGAGAGAGCAGCGAAGTAGATTGTCCATAAGCCGTTTCCAAGGGATATAGAAGTCTGCAAGATAAAGAGTACAACGCCAAGTCCAAGGGTACCAGAGAGCAGCATAAACAAAGTCCAAAGCTAAAGGTAAATATCCAGGGAGGTCAGCAGAATATCCAGGGACAGGGACTGAAAGACAAAAGGGCCAGGAAACAGCAGACAGCACCAAGGTACAGAAGCTATGCAGAGCAAGGAGGTAAGGTGAAAGGAGACTAAATAGGGGGTTGGGACCTATCTGAGGAAGGGTATGAACGGAGGAGTGGTCTGAGGAAAGACCTAATAGGAGGGAAGTGTTTGGGAAGCTGGGGCCTATCGGAGCAAGGGGAGGAATGGAAGAGCGGCTCGGGGAAGGACCTGATAGGGGAAAGGTGTCTGGGTAGCTGGGCCCTGTCACAGCAAGGGGAGGAGTGGAGGAGCGGCCCGGGGAAGAGCCTGATGGGAGAGAAGGGCCTGGGGGGCGGACCTGATGGGGAAGAGGCAGGGAAGCGCGTGGAGCGTGCGCAGCATCATCGGGGACGGAGTCAGGCACGCAGCGCCAGTAAATGGCAGCCTGGGTCCGCGCGCACCCATAGGGGTTATGCGTGTGACCCAGAAGTGCGGGGGTAGCGGGAGAGGGAGCCGCAAGGAGTGAGGTACGCCGCCGGGGAGCCTGGGCGGCATGTAAGAGAGGTAAGGAGGCACTGGAAGCGGGTATACCCACAGTGGGGATCCTTAAAATACCCCCCCTCGAGGGTCGGACTCCAGACGAACCATCCAAGGTTTGAGGGGAAATTTTTGGTGGAATCGTTTGAGCAAAGATGGAGTATGAAGATCTGTATGCGAGACCCAAGAACGGCCCTTCCAGTGAACCAGAAATTGGAGTTTGCCCCTGGAGATGCGAGTGTCAATTATTGACTGGATCTCGAACTCCTGTTGTCCTGGTACAATGGGGGCAGGAGGCCGAAGCGAAGGATGAGTGAATCGTTTGCCTTGGATAAAGGGTGTTAACAGTGAGACATGGAACACGGGAGAAATCTTCCTAGAGGGTGGCAGGCGAAGCTGATAGGCCACAGGATTAATTTGTCTCAGAATAGAGAAAGGACCCAGGAGACAATTTAGGGGTTGGGGCGTTCAGTTTGATATTTTTAGAAGAAAGCCAGACCTTATCTCCAGGTACGAACTTATGGGCCTCCAGACGAAGCCTATCCGCTTATCTCTTTTTTCTTAGCACAGATTCTTGTAAAACTGTTTGAATCCTCCTCCAAGACCCCTGTAGGGTGGATACTCTATCATCAGCTGCAGGAACTCCGGACCTAGAAGAATGCATGGGAAGGCGGGTAGGATGAAATCCGTAGTTTACAAAAAACTGTGATTCTTGAGTGGACTCATTTTTTAGAGAGTTAATCGCGAATTCTGCCCAAGGGAGCAACTCAGCCCAATAATCCTGAGAATCAGAAGAAAAACAACGCAAATACTGCTCAAGGGACTGGTTCATGTGTTTAGTTTGCCCATTCATTTGGGGGTGGTAGCCTGAGGAAAACAGAAGGGTAATGCCCAACCTCTGGGAAAAGAATTTAGAAACAAATTGAGTACCACGATCCGAGACAATGGACCACGGGACGCCATGAATACGGAAAATCTCCTTTACAAAGATATCTGCCAAAGTACTGGAATTGGATAGACCCTTGAGGGGAACAAAATGAGCTTGCTTGGAGAATCTGTCCACAATTACAAGAATAGTAGTCATATCCATTAGACGGGGGAAGATCCACGATGAAGTCCATGGCAATGTGACTCCAAGGACGGTCCGGGACCGTGAGAGGTTGTAGAAGACCAGAAGGCTTTTGACGGACAGATTTGTTTTGTGCGCAGACTGGGCAAGGGGAGGTGAAAGCTCTAATGTCCTTTATCATATTGGGTCACCAGAAAGTTCGCCGAATGAGATCCATAGTCCTCTTAAACCCAGGATGGCCAGCAGATCTGGAGGAATGACCCCAATCAAGAATTTTTGGATGAAAACGTGGAGCTGCGTAAAGGCGACCATCAGGTACTTTTAGCCCTTCGGGGACCTGTGTTTGAGACTCCAAAATCTTATCCAGTATGTCAAAAGAGGCGGCAGAGATAAACAATTGGGGGTACTTTCCGGAACCTCCTGTGATTTCTCCTCAGTGATAAACTGATGGGACAACGCATCCACCTTGATATTCTTTGTCCCAGGAATATATGAGATGGTAAAGTTGAACCTTGAGAAGAACAACGCCCAACGAGCTTGACGAGGCCCAAGACGGCGAGCACCTTCAATGTAAGAATGATTCTTGTGGTCTGTCAGGATCAGAATGGGTTCCTTGGTTCCCCCCAGAAGGTGTCTCCACTCTTGTAATGCCATTTTGATGGCCAACAACTCCCTGTTCCCCTTGTTGTAATTTCTTTCTGCTGAAGAATTTGTTTTAGAAAAAAACCCACAGGGGTGTAGTTTATTTTCGGGGGTGGTTTTTTGAGAGAAAACCGCACCTGCTCCAAATTCGGAGGCGTCAACTTCCAAGATAAAGGGGAGGGTAGGAACGGGATGTTGCAGAATGGGGGCCGAGACAAATGCCTTCTTAAGAGAATCAGTGGCCCGGTTGGCCTCCAATGGCCAAGAGGAAGGATCGGCCCCTTTCTTGGTAAGGGCCGTAATAGGTGCCACCAAGGTAGAAAACCCAGCAATAAATTTCCTATAATAATTTGCGAAGCCGAGGAAACGTTGGATCGCCTTTAAAGAGTTAGGCTGTGGCCATTCAAGTACAGAATTGAGTTTCTCTGGATCCATGGAGAACCCTTGATCTGAGACGATATATCCCAAGAAGGTAGTTGAGGATTGATGAAGACACACTTCTCCATCTTGGCGTAGAGCTTGTTGGCCCGTAAACGGGAGAGCACCATTTTGGTATGGTGAATGTGTTCCTTGAGGGTTTTGGAAAAGATAAGGATATCATCGAAGTAGATAATTACAAAAGAGTTCAAGAGATCCTGAAAATCCTCGTTCATAAAGTCTTGGAAGATTGCAGGGGCATTGCACAACCCAAATGGCATCACCAGGTATTCATAGTGACCGCTGCGCGTGTTAAACGAGGTCTTTCACTCGTCTCCACTGCAGATGCAAATCAGGTTATATGCCACCCGTAGATCAAGTTTGGAGAAAATCGTCGCTCCTTGTAGCCTTTCGAAGAGCTCCGGGATAAGAGGCAAAGGGTAGCGATTCTTGATGGTAATTTTGTTTAGACCACGGAAATCGATGCACGGGCTAAGCGTCCCATCTTTCTTTTTTTACAAAGAAGAATACTGCTCCGGCGGGAGAGGTGGACTTCCGCATTAAGCCTTTTTGAAGGTTTTCTGTGATATACTCGGACATGGCCTCTGTCTCCGGCAGGGACAATGGATATGACCTGGCTTTAGAAAAAGGGGCACCCGGAATTAAGTCAATCGGGCAGTCGAAAGAGCGATGAGGGGGAAGCTCTTCGGATTTGGCCTTACTGAAGACATCCAGGAAGTCCGAATAAACATCTGGTAAGGTGGCGCCCTGCGGGGAACGGGTCTCCAATACGGCCAGTACCGCAGCGGGCGGAGAAGAGGATTCCACCTGTGAGGATACCTATTGTATGGGAAACTCGGCAGTCCAATCAATGATGGGATTGTGTAGTTGCAGCCATGGTAAACCAAGGATGATTTGAACCAAAGGGGTATCGATGACATCAAAAGAAATTAGTTCTAAATGTCCATCCTTCATAGAAAGCTCCATAGGAAGTGTCTCCAAAGAAATAAAGGCTGGCTGCAGGGGTCGTCAATCGATAGCCTCCAATCCGACTGGAAAGGCCTTCTTCCGGAGTGAAATATTGTGCTGGACAGCAAAAGCCTGGTTAAAGAAATTCCCTCCGGAACCAGATTCGAGGAAGGCCAGAGCGGGAATTTGGGTGCTGGCACACTTGAGAAGAACAGGCAGTAGAAGGCGTTTCGAAAGGACCTGTGCGGAAGAGGGAACAGAAGAGATGGTACCCAGAGAGATTCCCTCGTACCTCACTGGGCGCTGGCATTTCCCGGCCTCAAGGGACAACACAGCAGGATGTGCTCTGAGATCCACAATAGAAGCACAGGCCTTCGTTTCTCCGACGTACTCTCTCCATGGAAGGAAGTAGATGACTGCCCAGTTGCATGGGTTCCGTAGCTTCCTATGCTGGTAGAACAGGAGCAGGAGACCTGAAATTAGAAGATAAAGAAACAGAAGGATGAAGACGTTGACATTCAGCCCGCCTCTCCAGAAGTCTTTGATCCACTCTGATGCACAAAGCAATTAGGGCCTCCAGTGAGGATGGCCTTTCACGAGCTGCCAGCTCGTCCTTTAAGGATTCTGAAAGTCCCTGCCAGAACGCCGCGGAGAGTGCCCCATTGTTCCAATCAGTCTCAGCCATGATAGTCCGGAACTCCAGGGCGTAACGTGCCACTGATCTCCGACCCTGCGTAATGTGGAACAAGAAGGAAGCAGCCATATCATTACATCCCGGGGTGTAAAAGACTAAACGGAATTCTCTTTTAAAGTTAGGGACGTTGTAGGTGAGTTCAGGCTTCAGCTCCCAGATAGGTGAAGCCCAGGCCAGGGCGTCCCCGGTAAGAAGGGAGAAAACATAAGCTACTTTGGTATGATCCGTGGGGAAGTGAGAGGATGACAGTTCGAATTGTATCTCGCACTGATTTAAAAAACCACGGCATCCAAGTGGGTCCCCCGCATATTTATTGGGCGTAGGGATTCGGAACTCTGAAGGGCCCGTTCCTTCACGGGAGACAGTGGGAGGGATAACGGAGCTGGAGACATTAAGCTGGGGAATATGAGAGGTTAGGGTAGTAGGAAGGCAGCGATGTCGTCAGGAACATCCAGAATGAAAAAATATACAGTATATATACATTTATATGTTTTTTCATTCTGGGTGTTCCTGACGATATATGTTTTTTCATTCTGGGTGTTCCTGACGATATATGTTTTTTCATTCTGGGTGTTCCTGACGACATCGCTCCCTTCCTGCCCTGGATCCTAACTACTTGTAAGGAAATCAGTGCATATTCCCCGTGAAGGTTGAGAATATTTCAGCTACACCTTATAACTTCATTATTATATATATATTTTTTCAATATAATATTTGTTGTTTTAGCGCCGTTCCAAGTCACTGGGTTCCACAAGGTTAGGGTAGTAACCTGTTGGTTAAGTGCAGTAACCTGGTTGTCAAAAAAGGTAAAGTGTTTGGAGATGGTGATTAGGGTATCTTCCACCTCAGGGGGGTCTGGGTCTGTTGGGCTCTGCATAATATAACGCTCGGCCTGCCCACAAGCCAGACGAGACAACGGGACTGAGGTGGAAAGGGATAATACCACACACCTAACAGTAAACGGGGGCACGGCCGGAGTGTGGAAGTAGCGTAGATGGTCCGGGTAACAACAATAGAGAGAGTACCGTACTTGCCAACTCCAGCGGTGGTAGGTATAGTCCATAAGCCAATTGTCGTGGAATGGATAGAGCAGCGTAGTTGAGTGTCCGTAATCCTGGGTCGTGGAGTGGAGAGAGCAGCGAAGTAGATTGTCCATAAGCCGTGCCCAAGGGATATAGAAGTCTGCAAGGTAAAGAGTCCAACGCCAAGTCCAAGGGTACCAGAGAGCAGCATAAACGAAGTCCAAAGCCAAAGGTCAATATCCAGGGAGGTCAGCAGAATATCCAGGGACAGGAACAGGGACTGAAAGACAAAAGGGGCCAGGCAACAACAGACAGCACTAAGGTACAGAAGCTATGCAGAGCAAGGAGGTAATGGTGTTGGGAGACTAAATAGGGGGTTGGGACCTATCAGAGGAAGGGGAGGAACGGAGGAGTGGTCTGAGGAAAGACCTGATAGGAGGGAAGTGTTTGGGAAGCTGGGGCCTATCGGAGCAAGGGGAGAAATGGAGGAGCATCCCGGGGAAGGACCTGATAGGGGAAAGGTGTTTGGGAAGCTGGGGCCTGTCACAGCAAGGGGAGGAGCGGCCCGGGGAAGAGCCTGATGGAAGAGAAGGGCCTGGGGGGCGGACCTGATGGGGAAGAGGCAATGAAGCGCGTGGAGTGTGCACAGCATCATCGGGGGCGGAGTAAGGCATGCGGCGCCAGTAAATGGCAGCCTGGGTCCGCGCGCACCCGTTGGGGTGACGCGCGCGACCCGGATATGCGGGGGCAGCGGGAAAGGGAACCGCAAGGAGCAAGGTACGCCGCCGGGGAGCCTGGGCGGCATGTAAGAAAGGTAAAGAGGCGCTGGCAGCGGGTATACCCACAGCGCGGATCCTTACAGCTACAGTATACAGTATGAATATATTATATAAATAGCCAACTATTATAGGCAATATTATAGGCAATATTTAAACACCATGTCAGTTTTGAGATGTACAGCGTTTGGACCCACAGTGTAAATTATGAAGGAAAGAAAAGAAAGTGGGCTCTGCCTGCAAATTTAAGAAATAACATTTTGAATGAATTGGAGCGTTATTTTCGTGTTACCCTTACAGTTATGAGAGCTGTGAGAGACACTATAAATGGCCTGTTGAGGCATACAACGGCTCGTGCTTGGAGTGGCACCCCTCTTGCTAACGACTTTTCCCAAACTCTACAGTAGTGCAAAAGTATTTCATCCCAAAAAAAAAAAAAAATTTGCATTGTTTTAATGTTTAATGTGTTTAATAATTTTCTGTTTGTTTTTTATGGTTTGAAATATTGAAATTGTGTAATCATTTATTTCTGTTAATCAGGCACAGGTATAGTAAGTATGTTACTGTATAGAAATTCAAAAAATAAAAAATAAAAAAATAAAAGGTGTTTTCACATGTGTTTTTTTAATCAAACTAACCATGTCTGTTTATTTACAGTATACAGGATTTTCAGCAGCTGCAGTGAAAAAAGGAAGGGGGCGGGGTGTAAGATTACAGTATTGTGTTTAGTTTTATTACAAACAAGCCTGTATCTTACACAACCCCCCTCTCCCACCCTCTCTCAGTGTTCCAGTACAGTAACTGTATTGAAATCCTGTTGGGGGAAAAAAAATGTGGGTTTTTTTTGTACACATCTTTTGAAATGTTGTTATTGTTTAATCATTTTTACCAGTAATTACCAGACTTGTTTCTTTCTACCATATTTTAAGAGCTGCAGCCCCCTCTCTCCCCCCATCTCGCAATGCCATAACGAAGAGAAAGACCACAGAAACTGTTTTTTTGTATTACTGTATGCATTAAGAAAATAAAAGTATTTTACTGTATGACCGACCCCCTATTGCAGACCTGAAATTCTTATGAACAGTTCAACCAAGCATCGCACTTCACATACAGTATAGTACACTACAGTACGGAAAGAAAGGGCATTTCTCGATTATTAAAAATAATTAAAAAAAAAAATTAATACATACAGTATGGAATAAAAGATATACATTTTTATTTTTGGTGTTTATAAGAAAAGTTGCGCAATGCAACGTACTGTAAAACAGTAGTGGTGATGACAGTACTGTACAATGTAAAAAAATAATTTAATATTAAAACAGCAGCATACAGTACTGTACAGTATAAGGTTTTCTATAAAGCTCACAATTGTTCTATAGATACACTGGCGACACACTTTATTCGAGCTCGGCTAGTCCCACGAATTCGGGTATACCCGGGTGTATTGAGGTTTGTGACTGTTTTCTGCCCGAGTGCATTGAGGTATTTTCCAGGCAGGGATTGAAGCATTTTATTCCCGCTGGCTGCAATACTGCACAGTATATATATATATACTGCATTACAATTCATGAATTTATGCCATCTGGTAGACACGCGAAGCATTGCAGCCTATTAAATCCTAATCATTATCATTTAACAGATCAGCCGCCCGTCAGCCAGGCATGAACCCAGGCTGGGAAGGCAAACGCAACGGGGCTTGTCAGAGGTGAGGAGCGGCGCATTCCAGGTATCTGCCAGGTACATACTGGGTATTTGCTCGAATAAAGTGTGTCGGTGCAGTAGATAAAAATGGCACTGTCACTAAATGTTTGCCCACTTGGCAAACAATACGAAAGCAACTTTTAAAATAAGCGATATTAGAGGTCCATCCAAATCCCTTCTTTTGTCTTTTTGCGCTGGATGACAAAGTTTCATTTCTGGGGAAAAACAAAAAAATATGCTATTATTATTGGTTTTGCGAATGCGTCAAGTCGCTTCATTGGGAATTAAAGCAGTCGTTAAACCGTAGTGGACGATGAGAACAAACTTCTGGTTGGCTCTGACTCTTGAGCCCCACCCTCTCCCTACATTTGTAAACTGCACTGCAGCAGCATCACATACTTCAGCGGCCAATCAAATCATTCTTCAAAGTGCACTCAACAGAGAAACATCCCCTCAACTCGCATACAGTAAAGTACTTTATTGTATTGATGCACATAAGTACAGTAGTACTTGTAAAGTAATGTACTGTAAAATACATAAAGTACTACTGTATTGTTTTAAAAATACATTTTGTTGGGGCGTGTCCAGGATGTCGGTGAGGCAGGCTGTGTGAGAGGAGAGCTCCACAGATCCTCATGAATAAACTCACCAAATAGCGCTTTCCCCCCCAATTTTCGTACCCCAAAGTGTTGCCCCAGGTCGACTAAAGAAGGGACAATGTCGAATAAGCAGAAAACGCAACCTTCCCAAGGGGTAACAAAGTTTTTCTCCCCCTCGCAAAAGAGCATGGATTCGACATCAAAAATCCAAGATGGCGCTGGCACAGCAAGCTCACGCAGCTCAAAGCAGCAGGCCCCAGATCGGGATCAAGGGGAGGCGTTGCAGAGCCCTGAAGCGAGCCTTACACGGGAGTACATGCAAGAACTAATGACTTCCATGCTAAACAAATTGCACGTGTCAATCCAGGATGACCTGAAGGCAGCCATAACTGAGCTCAGGCAGGATATCACAGGGCTGACGGAGCGCACCTCAGCACTGGATACAAAAATGGAGGAGTCCCTGCAGGCACAGATGGCAGCCGAGGATGAAATTTACAGGCTAGGTATGAAGGTAAATAGTCTGAAAGACAGCCTGGAGGATCACGAAAATCGCGACAGGCGCCAAAATATTAGGATTAGAGGCATACCTGAATCTGTCCTCCCTGACCAGCTAAAACAATACCTCCTGGACTTCTTCACATCGCTCTGTGACGACCTGGATGCCAGAGACCTGGAGATTGACAGAGCCCACCGTGCTCTTGGGCCTCGATCTGAAGACCCAAATCGAACAAGGGGCACTATAATCCGCCTCCACAGATACACAGTGAAGGAAGAAATAATGGCAGCTTGCAGGGCTAAGGAGCCCATTATGTTCCGAAACGACCACCTACAGGTATGCAACGACCTGGCCAAAGTCACGGTGGACTGGCGCAGGGAGTTGAAGTCTCTAACAACGATGCTGAGAGAAATGGGAATCAAATACAAATGGGGATTCCCATTTAAATTAATTGTGAATAGGAAAAGCAAGTTCCATGCTATCCGGCACCCTGCAGAGATGACCCGATTAGCCCGGGCGGTGGGCCTGGACCCTCCACCAGAGTGGAGCTCTGTCATAGCCAGGCCCCACCATCGGGAGACCGGGGACCCAACGATCCAGGCATTGGAGAGACTAGCTGGTCAGAAACAACAGAAAAAATAAAGAAAGGTAAACTCACCCAAGAGACCATTTTCCCAGTTACCAGTTGTTTCCCGTCACGCTCACGGAGGCCCAGTCACATTGACTGAAGAGCTCCTAAGAACACAGTGTAAGCCGTCGGTTGCAGGAAAAGGAACAGATTAAGCGCGCTGAGGCTGAGCAAGGTCTGCACCCCAGTAGTGAGAAGCACAACCGCCGATGAGAGGCTCGACCGCCACCTACGTCGAATCAACAGAAGATAGCGTATCTACAGCTTCCACCGCGGGAGAAAAATGGAATGGAGCCGTCGACCCCCCCCCTCCCGAGCACGAATCACAGCCCCGGAGCAGCTACTCACCTTCCGCCTGTTTAGGGGAGCCAAAGAAAGAAAAGAGGGCTAGGGCCCTCGGGAAACCGTAGAGGGAACCGAACTGTTGAACGCTATGGCCCCTTTTCTCTCCCCTCCTATCGGCGTTACCTTACACGGAGCATCTCCGGTGGCAATGCAAGGAGCATTAACCACCACAACCGAGACTGACCGTAGAGGTGGGCAGCATCGCAATGACAAGTTGGGTAAGAAACCCACCACAAACGTGAGTACATTTGCCCCCTTAAGCCTGACCCCTCTCACAGAACGGGAGCACCGCTGTTTGTACGATCTGAGAAGCTCCAAGAGCTTAAGCGACGGCCAGGAGTTCAGACTGTGCATGTAAACATTCCCGGGACATACCTGCGGACAATCATTGGTCATAGTATAAGACCCGGGCTGCGGGCAACGCTAATCACTGTAGTTTACGTGGTTAATACATGTGTTCAAATGTACTCCCTTCACCCCTCCCCTGTTATACAAGTTTAGTTAAGTCCACCAAAAAAATTTATGATTAGGAAGCGCAGCACTGCGAGATCCGTAAAATGTACATAAATTATGAAAAATGCTAAGTTACAACATACCCCTCTGTCAACTACCCCCCCTCTACTCCCCCCATCCCTCTTCGCCCCGTCCCAGTGTCCCCCCCCCCTTTTTCCGTTTCTCCCTTTCCCCCACACACCTTTCCTCCCCCCCCCTCCTGGATCAAGCATGACTCCAACATATTCACCCTATTTGGAAATGTCTATCAACATTCCCCTCAATTTCTTTCCCTCCCAAACCCCTCCCCCCTCCCCTCACCCCTCCTCCTCCCCCAGCTCGCTGAGCAGCAACGGCCATCCGGGTTGTGTATACGGATGTATATTATGCAGAGAGGCTCAACCCCCAGATGTGCTGGTATTCCTGCTGTGAAATGTAAAATTTTGATTGGATGTTAATCAGGCTGTTACCTATACAGCCCTATCTACCAGGGAATACTACCGTCGCTAACGTTGATATTCGTAATGATGTGTTTAAACTAGGAACAGAATGGTTTCTATGCTGATACTCAAACCTCCAACCCAAGCGTATGGGACTGCCACTGTATAAGATGTTTAGTATGTTTATCTGTTCACACTAAAGAGCTGATCCTAACATCCCACTGGACCAAATAGGGTCAGCAAACCTACACTGTAAATGTAGCTGTATCAGAGAACATCCCTCTCTCTCCCTCCCTTCCTCTTCCTCCCCTCCCCCTTCCTCCCCTCCCCCTTCCCCCCCTCCCCTTCCCCCTTCCTTCTCTACCCCCCCTCCCCCCCTTCCCCACCCTCCCCTTCCCTTCCCCCCTCCCCACTACCTCCCTCCCACCCTACCACTGAAGAGTTTCTAGCCCCTTATCCAATGACACCACATAAGCTGACACGCAGGGCAGACCTTGCCCAAAAATAGCAACCCAGAACTTAAGAATCAACCCTCACCGATACAGTGACCCCGTTGTGGCACACTGCTGCGACATTAAAGATCCCACTTGAGACAGACTTAAAGCATACTTATACCAAGTCCCCCTTCCCCCCTCCCACCCTCCCCCACAGTCGCCCTCCCCCCCGCCCCACCATCACACCCCCCCCTCTCCAACCACCCCCCACTCTTAAACCAGAAAAATAGACTCAGGGAATTTACATTGTACCACTGAGAAGTGGGGGGAAAGTGTTCACTAAAAGCACTAGAGGGTCTGGCCCCTCTGCTGCCCACCGGTTGCCAATGCCGGAACCACCCCCAAAGGGCACCCCAGCCCAAATGCCGGTGACTTTTTGTTAGGTTCTCAAATGGACCTAATCACCTCTATCTCTCATCTGCTGACCCTGTCCCAGCAGATCTTTGCCTACCCTTCTCTCCCTTTCCACCCCTCCCACCTCCTCAGTACACCCGGTCAATCTCACGTGGAGAACAAAACAATCCTACATGTTTGCTAGGGCGTAGGGAATTCCTACACCACAGAATCAAGACCCCCCCAAGTGGGAAAGGAGGGGTCCTAAGTTTTTACACCATTAAAAAATTCAATGGCTGCCAAGTCCCCAATTAAGATACTGTCATTAAATATCAAGGGGCTACAAAATAACAGGAAAAGGAGACTGGCCCTCCAAGATACGAATAAATCAGGGGGAGACATCATATTTCTACAGGATACCCACTTCACATCACAAGACCCCACAAATTTATTCAAAAAAGTGTTTCCAATGTGGTTTTTTGCATCATTTAGTAGTAAAAAGTGGGGAGTGGCTATACTAATTAGGCAAGGAACTCCATTTAATCATGTCAAAACAACAGTGGATCCAGAGGGCAGATTTTTGGTGGTATATGGCTCCTTAGCGGGCTCGGCAATTGCTCTGATCAATGTTTATGCCCCGAACGAGAATCAAACGGAATTTCTAAAAATAGTTCTGGAGGGCATCGACCCGGGATATCTGTCATCGATGCTAGTGGGCGGGGACCTAAATATGGTCTCAAACCCTACCTAGGACAGATCAACCTCAATGGGTCACCCCCGTACACCCTCCAACTCACGGGGAAAAGGTTCAGGGGAATACTGGACGAGTTCTCATTGGTGGACATATGGAGATCCCAGCACCAGGGCCAGAGGGACTACACTTTCTACTCAGCTCCTCATCAGACCTATTCTCGTATAGGCTACTTTCAGCTGACCAAAAATGTCTTAGAGGCGTCCACTGAGTCGGACATTGGCCCGATCACGTGGTCAGATCATGCCCCTATCACCTTGACCTTATCAACACCATTCGAAAAGACTACATCCTATTCCTGGAGATTAAATGACTCCCTATTGAACCATCCTGAGATAGAGAAGGAGATTTGAACCTCACTTAAGGACTACTTCTTCTTTAACTCGGGATCAGTCTTTTCCCCAGCAATAGTATGGGAGTCCATAAGGCAGCAATCAGGGGTAAATTCATCACTATTGCGTCCCATAGGAAAAAAGTCAAACAGAAACTGATTAAGGAACTTACCGATAATATTCTAATGCTGGAGCAAGCCCATAAAACTAACCCCTCAAAGAAAATTTATAAAACCCTAACTACAGCTAGACTAAAACTTAAACAAGCCCAATTAGAAGATGTAGAAAAAGCCCTCAAATGGACTAACCAACACTACTACGATAAGAGCAAGAAGTCCGACAGACTTTTGGCTAGCAGACTGAGGGGAATACAAAAGAGATCCCAAATAACGGCGATCAAGAACAGGTCTGGTGAGATACAATATAGTGATAACAAAATAGCAGTGGAGTTTACTAAATAATATACAGAGCTTTATTATCTAAGATCTAAAAATGGCCAACCTGAGCCAATAGCGTCCGAAGCAATAAAAAAAAACCTAGACAATTGTCAACTCCCTACATTAACAGAGGAGGAAAACACGGTCCTCAATGCTGAGATTTCAAAAGAGGAATTAGAAGAGGCGGTCAAAGTGCTTAAACTCTCCAAGTCACCTGGCACTGACGGTTTCACCAATGTCTACTACAAGAGATTTCTGCCTATATTATCCACGCATCTATAAAAATGTTCAACCATTTTTTGGATGGGAATCCAATCCCCACCTCAATGTTTCTCGCCAACCTAGCCATCATACATAAGGAGGGCAGAGACCCGATGCAATATGGAAGCTATCGTCCAATCTCCCTTCTCAACAATGACCTCAAATTATATAGTAAAATACTAGCAAATAGATTAAATCCTATCTTACCGAGACTTATAAATATAGACCAAGTAGGATTTGTCACGGGCAGACAAGCCTCAGAAAACACTCGTAAGATAATTGATATCATTGACCATGTCCACCTCACAGGGACCAAAGCAATACTCCTCAGTTTAGATGCAGAGAAGGCGTTCGACAGGATCGATTGGCTATTCCTAGACCACACCATGCGTAAATTTAACTTTAAAGACGCATACTTAGAAGGGGTCCGTAGACTCTACCAAGACCCGTCAGCAATGGTAAAACTACCAGGGGGCAGTATCCAGAGATTTAATATTAAAAATGGCACGAGACAGGGGTGCACCTTGTCCCCTCTCCTCTTTGCACTAACCATAGAACCCCTGGCGGCCACAATTCAAAATAATGTAGACATCCAAGGAATAGAAATTGGACATACGCAATACAAAATATCCCTGTTTGCGGACGATATCATATTAACGCTCTCCAAACCCCAAATTTCCCTCCCAAACTTAAAAAAAGAACTCATAGACTTCGGAAGAATATCAGGATGCAAAATCAATCGTGACAAATCTGAAGTGCTGAACTTAAACCTAGAATGTAAACAAAAAGAAAATATAATGCTCACTGAAATAATAATGTGAATGTAATATGATTGTGCCTTACACGTCTAGAGTGACGGTGGGTGCAACTATGAGCCAAAATTAACATAACTTAACAACAATTGGAAGGAGAAAGCATTTTTGTTGCCGACGCCAACCAACTAGAAGCCCATTTGAAATTGCACTCCTTGGCAATTAAAACTTAACATTTAATTATAATATAAATAAAATAGGTTCTTAACATATAGTAATTAGTAATTAACGACATATAATGTACTTTTGCGGGAAGGGATGGGGAGGTGGTAGACGGCCACAGTGTTTAATAAATTTATGCTATGCCTAAATACAACGGCAATAGCACCTGACAAAGATTGGCCTTAATAAAGAGTCAGTTACCTTGCTGTAAATGCCCAAGGACGCTTTACCTATGTTGGTGTATTGTGCGTCATAAGGTTCAGCATACCGATCAAACCAACCTATATTGATCTTGTTGCTCAAAACAGTGTACCATAAGTAAATATAATATTTAAACTAATAGATTGTTGTTAACACTGTATGTGCAAATCAATGATAGGTTGGTGGCATGTGGATTGATTCTGCACCAAATGACATACAAAAAACACTATACACCGTAGTTAAATCAGGAAAGCTAATAATTTTATAAAAAACCAGGAATAGGCTGTTACTGAGCACTCTGCATAATTGACTAAAGCAGTAATATAGTACTGTGGTATGTGGACATGCCGTCCAAATATAATCTGCACAGTGAATGTATATCCCCTGCAGGATAGCTGTACACAGAACACAATAATTGAATCACCAAACAATACACCGGTGACCAAATGAATCTGCACAGCAAATACTAACAGGCTAGCTGAGCTGGTGGTAAGCATCTGTGAACGCGCTACTAATTGCAACTTTCCAGCTGACAACCTCAGAGCATGTTGATACAATACTGATACAAAGAATCACAGTGCAGAGACAGGCTTTTACCAAAACCACAGAGTGAAAAGGATCTGCCAAGCCTGGAAACGATCGCAGTTAAAATTGAGCAACAGCAGATAACTTGATACAATGTAATGATACTACCAGTCTCTCCCGATTCCCTCACACTGACGTCACCACGCCAAAAATGCCCTACGCGTTTCCCTCCTTGACGGAGATTCTTCAGGGGCGAGTGATAACCAGCTGACTGCGGAAGCGTGTTTATATAGCATCAAGGGTTGCCATAGCAACCGCTGGGAAAATAGAAAGCTCAAATAACGCTTATACCGATCAGAAGGGTACTGCATGTAAGAACAGCTGATTCTTAAAGAAGTACACACTAGAAATAAATAATAAGGTAAAATTGACAGCAGGTTTGTGAAGTCCCAAGCTGGCATAGGTAGTGCTCATGGGTGAGGATTTACAAAGAACTGGCAATATTATGCCAAACTGTTGGATACTGAATAGCTGCTCTGTGATATGTGGCAAATTACTATCTTAACAGGTTAAGACATTAGTACATGTACTAGGTGGTATGCAAATAAAGCTCTATCTATTCCTTTAAAAAGAGACTGTTGTTGCTTGCTTGCCAGTAAATATAGGGATCACACTATAATTAACAGATATAGAGTTGGTAATTTTGAGATTTTTTAATTGGATAGCACAGCATGTTATTAACATTCAAATAAATGGGGTATATGTAAAACCCTCATTTAGCCCATAAGGATTTAATGTTTTAAGTTTGTAAATCCATTCTGCCTCTCGTTTTAATAATCTGTTATTTATATCACCACCTCTGATGTTGTTTTTGATATGGTCATTGCCCATAAAAGATAGGCATTTAATATCTCCCTGATGGACATTATTTACATGGCGAGCTACTGGGACGTCTAATTTATTATGGATGGAGTTTATATGTTCAAGTATTCTTTTTTGAACTCCCTGATAGTTTTACCAACATATCTGAGGCCACACTCACAACTGATCAAATATATTACATTGATTGTTTTGCAGCTAATGTGGTGTCTAATGTCGAATGTTAGGGAGTTGTCATGGGACTTAAAAAACTTTACAGGGTTTATGTACTGGCATGCTTTGAAATTCTTGCATTTATACATGCCCTTCGGTGGAGGTATTAGCCATGTTGATGAATTTGGGCGTTTAAAATGGCTGTGTACCAGGCCATCCTTCAAATTTGCAGATCTCCTACTAGTGATGCTTGGAGTGCCGTTTAAGATTTTATTTAGATCATCATCTGATTGCAAAATATGCCAGTATTTGGTGAAAATCTTTTTAATCTCATTCCACCTGTAATTATACGTTCCAATGCAGCGGACTTGAGTATTTGATGGTTTAATATTCGGACCCAATAATTGTGCTCTAATGCTATCTCTAGCGCGATGATATGCTTTTTTCAATATGGGCATTGGGTATCCCCTATCCAGAAAACGTTCTTTGAGGTCTTGGGCTTGTAGACAGAACTCTTTTGTTGTTGAGCAATTACGACGTAGTCGTAGATATTGCCCAATGGGGATACTGTTGACTAGAGATGGCGGATGATGGCTCGTGGCCGCCAGCAAGCTGTTGGTGGCCGTATTTTTTCTAAAAATTGTAGTTTGTACATTACCATCAATATCCTTACTTATTTTCAAGTCTAGAAATGTTATTTCTGTTGCATTGTACTCAGAAGTTAGTTTTAAATTTAAGTCATTAACATTCAGTAGAGACACGAATTCAACCAACACTGTAGCCGGACCATGCCAAATCAATAATATGTCGTCTATAAATCGAATCCACAGTTCAATATATTGTGTATATTGTGCAAGTCTGTCACTGAACACGTATTTGTCTTCCCACCAGCCCAGGTACAGATTAGCATATGTTGGAGCACAAGACGTGCCCATAGCTGTTCCCTGGGTCTGGTGGTAGAGTGTTCCATCAAATAGGAAGAAATTGTGACATAAGACGAATTGCAAAAGGTCAATCATAAACTTATTGTGTTCATTGTAACCATGACCCCTTGTAGAGAGAAAATGACTACATGCTCGAACACCATTAGAATGGATGATGCTGGAATAAAGGGATTCCACATCAAGTGTGGCAAATAGGGTCTGACTGTCACAATTTATGCCATCTAATCTCAGCAAGGTATCTTTCGTTTCCTTAATGTGAGATGGCAAATTGGTTACAATGGGACGCATGATTTTGTCCAAATAGACACTGCAGTGTTCAGTAAGATTATTATTGCCAGAGACAATTGGTCTTCCTGGCGGTCGCTTTGAATCTTTGTGAATCTTTGGCAAGATATAAAACGTTGCCACTGTCGGTGTCTTGGATAATAAATAATCATGCTCATTTTTATCAATAATGTTGTTGGCAAGTGCACTGTTCAGGATAATTTGAAGTTCTTTTATGAACTTTATTGTTGGATTTGAGTCCAATATCCTATAAATTGTTTTATCTTTCAGGATGCGTTGACATTCCTTCACATAGAATTCAGTGTCCATGACAATAACATTACCACCCTTGTCTGAAGACTTGATAGTAATTTCTTGATTTTTCATTAATTCCCTAAATGCCAAATTTTCTTTTTTGGTGATGTTATACCGCATGTGTTTTTTTGTTTTCATTTTTTCCAAGTCCTTGGTGACTAGGTTAGTAAAAACCTCAACCTGAGGACACAATGACATAAAGGGGGTAAATTTACTTTTGAGTTTACAATCAGAAAATGGACCTTCTCTTTTATCTGGCGGACATTCGTTATCGTCCAATAGTGACATAAGATTCTGAACATTGGTCTGGTCGAATGCTGCGAGGCCAGTATTATCAATTTCACGCCTAGATTTTTTGGCGTGAAACTTATGCAAGAGGAGTTTCCGGGAAAACAAATTTAAGTCCTTCACCCACTCAAAGAGATTGAAATCCTTGGTGGGTGAAAAGGATAATCCCTTCTCTAAGAGTGAAACATGATCACTCGTCAGATTGATCTTGGAGAGATTAAAAATCTGTAATTTCCCATCATTTGCTGTTGTTGGATCTACTTCTTCCGCTGGCCTCTGCCTGCATTTTCTTTTTGCTTTTTTATTATTGCCCCCTCGTCTTGTTGGTCTCTTATGAGGGGGTATTCTAAAAAAGCAATAGTGTTGTTGTCAGTTGGAGAGATCCCACTTGTAGAAGGGGATGGGGCAGATATTCTAGTTTCAGAGCCACTAGCTGTTTCAGACTCAGAATTCTCAGCCTCAGAAGAGGAATAATTAATCGTGGCCTGTCTTCTCTTTTGGGATTTTTTGTAACTATACACCTGATGCAAACTATAGTCAAGGGCATCCCTCTGAAATTTTCTGTGCTTCCTCTCTTTGATTTCATTTCTAAATTTATCAACCTCTCTTTGGAGTTTAGATTCCATGTCATCAAAATCTTTGAGGGATCTAAAATCAACCAGTTTGCGTAGTTGTATATCCAATTCGTTCTGTATATTTAATAGCCATGTCTGTTGAGTTTCAACCAACAATTTTATCAAAGATTGTGAACAAGTTGATAATATTTTTTCCCATTGCTGAGTAAACTCAACAGTGGTTATATGATACGCTGGAGAGAGGCCTATGCGTAGGCCCCGAGGAATCATATCTTGAGTATCATAATTCTGCAGACTGGAGACCTCCCACCAGGTCTGTGCCTGAGATTTAAATAAACGGTTGAGGATTCTGAAAAAATCAGTGATGTTATCAGTGTTATTGTAAGGAGTGTATGTATTTTCCACAGAGGAGACTTTTTTTGCCTCATCATGCCATGAGCTAGTATCCCAGCTTGTAGACAGAAAACCTGTCATATTCTATATTGATTTGGCTGATTAACTCTTAATAGAGGTAGGAGCAAGTAGAAGAGGATTCTTATGTTCCCCTATAATGAATACTAGAATGTAAACAAAAAGAAAATATAATGCTCACTGAAATCATTGATTTGCACATACAGTGTTAACAACAATCTATTAGTTTAAATATTATATTTACTTATGGTACACTGTTTTGAGCAACAAGATCAATATAGGTTGGTTTGATCGGTATGCTGAACCTTATGACGCACAATACACCAACATAGGTAAAGCGTCCTTGGGCATTTACAGCAAGGTAACTGACTCTTTATTAAGGCCAATCTTTGTCAGGTGCTATTGCCGTTGTATTTAGGCATAGCATAAATTTATTAAACACTGTGGCCGTCTACCACCTCCCCATCCCTTCCCGCAAAAGTACATTATATGTCGTTAATTACTAATTACTATATGTTAAGAACCTATTTTATTTATATTATAATTAAATGTTAAGTTTTAATTGCCAAGGAGTGCAATTTCAAATGGGCTTCTAGTTGGTTGGCGTCGGCAACAAAAATGCTTTCTCCTTCCAATTGTTGTTAATTTAACTGAACTTAAACCTGCCAGAGCCAGAGGTGAAACTCCTAAAGCTAAACTTTAACTACCGGTTGAGTTCCTTTTATATCAAATATTTGGGAGTAAAGGTATTGGGAAACTACCAATCCTTATATCAACATAATTATCCAGCCCTATTTTGGAAAATTAAACAAGACCTAGACAAATGGGGAGCATACCAAATATTATGGATTGGGAGAATGATCTCGGTGAAAATGAAGATACTCCCCAGATTACTATACTACTTCCAGACTCTCCCGATCCACATCCCTGGCTCAGAATTGAAGAATATCCAAAAACAAATTTTCCATTTTATTTGGCAGGGTAAAAAAGCTAGAATCACTAGGGCAGTTCTACTTGCTTCAAGGGGGAGAGGGAGCCTGGGAGTCCCAGATATTACACGAAACTATCAAGCCGCCCAGCTGCAACAGGTAGTAGTTTGGAACGCAGACCCAGGCCAATATTGCTGGCTGGGCATAGAAACGCAATACGCAGGCACGCCTTCTCTACCAGCATGTCTTTGGTCCCTGAGCAGAGAGGATATGCTGACAGCAAATTTAAATTGGGACCAATGAGGCACACATGGGAGACCTGTACGACATGCAAACTTAAATTCAGGCTCACGGCCCCCATATCTCAAAAAATAAGAGGGAACGCTTGGAAGGAGCTCCGGTCATCATCTTGAAGGAGCACCTGTGCGATCTCCATCTACACTGCCTTTTATCATCTATTGTCCTGTATGTAGGGTTTCACTTTTACCCCTCTGGACTTCAGTACTGATCATTTTACCCTCCGGAACCCAGTATTGTGTTGTTAATAAATAGCTTTGTGTTAGTATAATAGCCTTGCTAGTGTCTGTTGTCATTGTGTGTCATGTTTGTTGTGTGTTGTTAGTTTTTAATGCTTTTATGTCAACTATTTTGGCGTACTGCACTATAATCTGTTTTTTTTCCTTTTTTTCACATATTGCACTACTTTATGGTGTGAGCTGTTCGTTGACCCCTTCACTTCCTGCTCATTTAAGGACAATTTTGGGACTTTTCACGAGACGGTTTGGATATGATTGTTATTTATTTTATGGACTGTTCTGTCGCCGGTAATTCTTCTTTTTTTCTAAAAAAATAAGAGCGGTTGCCGACTTCCTGAGCTTAGGGCAATTCCTGAGTTATCAAAGATTACAAAATAAATATGAAATAGTAGGACTGAATGTCTTTAAATACCTCCAAATTTGGCATTTCATTCAAACATTATCCCCAACATTGGAATTTCCCCCTCTCCCTAGCTTTGAAAGGCTGTGCAAGGAAACAGCCCACCAAAAAGGTCTCATAACACAAATTTATGCAGAATTGGAGAGGGCGACAGAAGCCCCCGTCCATGACTACATGCTTAATTGGGCAGCAGAATTGGAAATAGTTATAGACCGAGAGGACTGGGAAAGTATTTGGGAATCAGCCGCAGGAACTTCCATATGTACCACAATCAAAAAAAATATATTCAAAATATTGTTTCACTGGTATCTTACTCCAGTCAGAATAAATCAAATCTACCCTCTGGCCTCCGAATATGTTGGAGAGGCTGCGGACAAAAGGGTGACATGGCCCACATTTGGTGGTCATGTCCAGAAATTCAGAAATACTGGGAAACCATACAGTCTCTAATTAAGGAGGTCACAGACCTCACTATACCCATTGATCCGTTGACCTACTTATTGGCCAGGCCAATTGAGAATATTGACCGCCCAATAAGAAAATTGATCTCCTTCATCCTCACGGCGGCTAGATGTGCGGTGGCAGCTTCATGGAAGAAGGTGTCTCCCCCCCCCTAAGCAAACAGTTAAAAAGAGAATCCAAGAGGAAAAGCTATCAGCCTTCCTAAAGCGGGCAACGGTATCCTTCTATAAAATATGGGAACCATGGCTGACCCAAACAGCAGATTAAAGCTGGCTATCCCCAACAAGCGATGGATGCGACATGGGAGGAATCCCTTATGGGGAACTGAGGAGGACGGGACCTTCCCTCCTCCATCCACCCCCCCCCCCCCCCCCTTCCTCCTGATGGCGGCTAGATGTGCGGTGGCAGCTTCATGGAAGAAGGTGTCTCCCCCCCTAAGCAAACAATTAAAAAGAGAATCCAAGAGGTAATGCTGATGGAAAAGCTATCAGCCTTCCTAAAGCGGACAACGGTATCCTTCTATAAAATTTGGGGAACCATGGCTGACCCAAACAGCAGATTAAAGCTGGCTATCCCAAACAAGCAATGGATGCGACATGGGAGGAATCCCTTCTGGGGAACTGAGGAGGACGGGACCTTCCCTCCTCCATCCACCTCCCCCCCCAACTAACTCCCCCCCTCCCCCTTCTTCCACCCTCCCCCTTCTTCCCCCCCTCTCTTTCTCTGTTTCCACTCTCACGCTAGCCCTGTCGACCCAAGGCGAAGGGTCAGGGGCGCGCTGACACTATCTCTGTTACAAAAACGAGAAAAACCTTGTATTAGGCCACAATATGTTTGTTTGTAAAAATGTGTATCGCATAATGCCTAATAAAAATTTTTGAAAGAAAAAATACATTTTGTTTTTGACACACAGCAGCTTGAATTGCAGCTAAAAACGTAAAATTATCATGTACATTATACTGTAGTACAGTGTAATACAGTGCAGTACATTACCGTATACTGTACAGTTCCTTCTTTATAAGCTTTGCCAAACGGGTGGTGATGACTCACTGTGACTGCTCAAGTCTGCATTATAGTTGACAGGTGACAGCTGGCCTGCTACAATTGTAGTTGACAGCTGATGATGCTGGAAAACATTTTGGTACTGGTTCTGGTACATGCAAGCTTGCTGGTACCTGAACGCGAAATCATGCTCAGGCTGGAAATTTTCCAGGTATTCTGGCGGGGACAGGTAACAGTACAAAGGATTGCCATTCACAAGGTTATCACTGACGGTTGGACCGGACACCGGTGCTGGTGGTGCTGTTGCCGGCACATCGCTGGATTTGGATTGACGAATCTTGTATGGGTTAAAACCCATTTTTCTTCTTTTGAGATTGCCATGATCAAACATACTGTGAAATTCTGGCATGACACCCCAATACCCGCAAATCTCTCCGGCAGGTGGGGCAATACGAAAAAAACACTGATCGTTACTTAAGGTTTTTCTTATCGCACGCTTCCACCCATGAACGTCAGGTGAAAACTTGTAAAAATCGCAGTTCGATATTAAATATTCATATTTTTCAGATACAGTCGCCATCTTTTCTGCTGCAGCATTAATGGCTGAATATATTAAAAATGCATAACCGCAGTCAGGTTTTTTATACGTCTGTGGTGTAGCCATAATGTCCACTCAGCAATTGTGCGGGGAAAGAATGTTAAAAAAAGGCACACATTGAGTATTTTAATGCTTTTTATTAAGAACCAGGGTAGGGGGGAGGGAGGGGGGATGTTTGGAGGGAGCCCTCGCTACTGCCACAGACACAGGTGCTGCAATCAGGGGAAATAATTGAACAACAACAAGGAGAGGAAGAACCCCTATGATGAGAGCACTCAGCAGCTAATGATACTGATAGTTACTATGAACCTGATGGAGACAATAGGTCAATGGTTGACATGTAATGGTGAATGAGTTAAAAATCAATTTTAATTGGAGAAATCCTCAAATAAAATAAATGGTCCTCAGTATGAGGTAATCCTAAACGATTAGCGAAATAATTAAAATGGAGGTAAGGAGTAGGGATAATGAGTCCTATTAGATAATAGGTGCTCTCTATACAACTTCAACCACCAAGGTAAGTATATAAAATGTTCAATGATCAGGTGTGCTGGTATCCCCAAGGTATATGGGATATACTGTGTAACATAAACACGTGCAGCAACAGGAGGTATAGGTGACTCAAAATGTGAACAAAATGTCTAGCTCAAACATAATAGCTCCTTAGTCTGTTCTCTATATATCCAGAGCTGCGAGTCCAACAGATTGGCAGGTAATAATAATAATAATAATAATAATAATAATAATAATAGCATGTTCTTTTATAGCGCTGCTAATTGTACGCAGCGCTTTACAGAGACATTTAGCAGGCACAGGTCCCTGTCCCGTGGAGCTTACAATCTATGTTTTTTTTTTGGTGCCTGAGGCACAGGGAGATAAAGTGACTTGCCCAAGGTCACAAGGAGCCGACACTGGGAATTGAACCATCTCAGTATCAGTCAGTGTCTTTACTCACTGAGCCACTCCTTCTCTACATGGTCCTCAGTATGAGGTAGGTAATATCTGCCAAAGTGTGTTATGACAACGACTTGTGCCCGGAGCCCTCACTGATGCAAATGAAAGATCCGAAAGTCACATACACTCTATTCCTATTAAGGATTGTGAACCCATATACACTGAACAGTTGTGGTGGTAAAGGTATAGGCACATACACCCGGCGTGGCTGGACCGTGAATCAGACTATAATAGTGTCTGCAGCAGTGTCTCCAACTGCCACGTCTAACACTGTGCTCTGAATCAATGCAATATAGGTCAAATAACTTTTGCGGTAAGTATTTCTCTACAAACCCCCCTCCAGAGCACACAGACCATGGAAGCTTGTGTATCAGAATGTCCCTCCACGGTGGGAAGGAGTAAAAGCAGTATTCAGCGGTATGCGGAAGTGACGAACCGGAGAGTCTCGGAAGTCGTCACCTATGACGCCATTACGTCTATTTGCCGGTAAGCTTTATCGAGGCTCGTAGAGAAATACTTACCGCAAAGGTTATTTGACATATACTGCATTGATTCACAGCACAGCGTTAGACGTGGCAGTTGGAGACACTGCTGCAGACACTATTATAGTCTGCTTCGCGGTCCAGCCACGCAGTGTGTATGTGCCTATACCTTCACCACCACAACTGTTCAGTGTATATGGGTTCACAATCCTTAATAGGAATAAGGTGTATGTGACTTACGGATCTTTCATTTGCACCAGTGAGGGCTCCGGGCACAAGTCGTTGTCATAACACACTTTGGCAGATATTACTTACAACCATTGACCTATTGTCTCCATCAGGTTCATAGTAACTATCAGTATCATCAGCCGCTGAGTGCTCTCATCATAGGGGTTCTTCCTCTGCTTGTTGTTGTTTTTATTAAGAACGCCTAATTTGATAACGTCTTCGAAAAAACAAGGTCAATTCACATTGGGCCACTGTAACTATGTACACCAGTATCTGTTTTAAACACCTGCACCCTTACAAAGTAGCAAAGCAATGTTGCAAATACACATTCAAATTCAATCCAATTAATTAATTGCATACATTTCTGCCACCTGACGGATACGCAAAGAATAGCACCCAAATTATAATTCATTAACTCTGCCACATTGCGGATACGAGAAGATTTGCATCCAAAGAAACAATAAGACATTAAATTAAACAGATCTACCCCGTCCGGTTGCCCGGCGCCGGATTGCGCGAACGCGGCATGAATAGTGATAAAATGAGAAAATATCGAATGGAATACAGCGGTCAACACGAAAACTGATTCGAGGCGCGTTCGAATAACGGCTGCTGCATCAGTACTTCTCTGGGGGATGCTCTCTTGCTCACCAAGGCTCTGCTGGTCACATACTCCTCTGTAGCAAGGGGGGAGTGGATACGTTCTGCTGTCATGGCCCCTTTACCCCGTGCGGCCAGGAGAGCTATAAGCTCAGGGAGGGAAAGTCTGGCAATCACAACAGCCAGTCTCCCTGCATCCACTGGTGCCAAGCCACCAAGATCCTGGTGGTCACCAGCTCTCCTACCATGTCCTTGCAGCCCAGGGGCTGAGTTAACCCCTTGCATCCTGGGCTGATTGGTGTCCGCTGCAACAGCAGCTGAGGGGCCATGCCCCCTCCATTGAGCCCACCTGGCTTCATGATCCTCTAAGTCCTGCTCTAGCTGTACTTTAGACCGTGTATAGGTATGTGGTCCATTACCTGTACATCTTTCCACAATCTGTTCTCTGGTGCAGGAATAGTACTGTCCTGTACGCTCACTCATGCTGCAATGTTGGACTCAGGTATAGGGACAAAGGAACAGTCTTTTATCTTGCGTTATATCTGACACATTTCGTGTTTCTCAGTTATTGCTTGTCTTAGGAGCTCGCAATCTATGCGTGCTCCCACTGTGTTACAGAGTCCCACAGTAAACTGTAAAACAGGCTAAATCTTATCCCACCGCTGCCACCAGTTAATATAAGCCTGTCACGGTGGAACAGAACTTATCAACACAGAATCACTGGGAACTGATTGGAGCAAGACAGCGATAAAATAAACCTGTAAGTTCATTTCATTTCAGAATAACACACACAGTAAAACGTATAACATGGGATAAAAACACTTACAAGATGGTATTGGGCAAAATATCCCAACGCAGGGATAGCAGTTCACCCTTGAATTCAGGACATCATGAACAGCAATCACAGGAACAAAATAAAAGGTCACACTGGTAGCAGTTCGTTCCTCAGGATTAGATCTTCACAGGATTCAACAACAGCACACGGATGAGGCTGCAGGCACCTTTTAAAGCTAAGGGACCTGGTTTTTAACATGAGCCTCATCGGACTGACAATGAATTATCTTGCACCTATCAGACATTGCCAAGTCACGTGGGAGAGTTGATTTAACCATCCTCTGACAGCTCCAGACATGCACAGGAGGCATTGAACTAGCCCCCACTTAGAAAACAGAGCCACATTCTCTGTAGTCCGAAAGTCTGGCTGAAGTGTCAGGGGACTGTCAAAGCTTTGTCTCAGGGTGTAACCTTTGACAAGCAAAATGGTTATCACCTAGTTGTGAGACACTGTCTGCATATTCAATGGGGTGAGTCATAGCCCCTTTGATCAACATATTGTCTCACCTCTGGTGTTACTTATCCACAGGGATCGGTGTAACGCAATTGAAGGTAATCAGCGCATTAATAAAGGCTGCAGGCTCGGCTGGTTATCCCTATTTCATATTGGGGATGAAGAGGTTAATTTTATATGCACCAGACATGTACTATTTTTCCCTCTGTCCCTTGTTGTCCCCATTTTGCAGGATTGTATATGCCTTCAGTCATGTATTACCTGGTATACCGGCATTACTGGTTTTGGACACAAGATGCCACTGCGAGCGCCAAGCTACAAGTTAATTGGATAAATGTGGTGCGGTTGCTTTGTTCCAGTGAGAGGTATAGGTATTCATTACTGAGGCTGGAAATCGTAACCGCAGAGTCAATTGAATCAAAGGGCAGCGGTTTTCAGTCTCAAGTGGTTCTCGGATACAATGTAACGTAACTTGAAAGGCAACCGACAATTGGCGTTGGAACTCGGTCAATTGACGTGGGAACTTCGTAACCGCAAGTCAATTCACGTGAGAAGCCCATAGCCCAGCATTGCCAGCTCAAGGAGAAGCCATAATTAGGGAACGGAAAGGGCTAGCAACCTGAAATTTGGTGTGCAGCCCTAGAGTAACACCCCAAGCATACACATATTAAAAATATAATTTTAGGACAAGTGAAACATGTATTTTTAATAAAGTGTATTTTTTGCTGCAGTTTTAAATGTACAGGCAGGATGAGGTTTTTTCTACTGTCATTGTAATGCACCCAGGGATCAAATGTTTTAACACCTATGAGCTGGGTCACTTTCCTATGCAGACTTCATAGACCCCACGCTGAGGCAGTGCCTGTGAGTCTAGGGAGGTGTTGCATATGAAAGCCCCAGAGTCAGGATGTCTGAATTAGCCGGGATGGCCGCTGAATAGGAGATCCTGTTAGCCATCTGGGCTAGATCACACCCTGAGTCCCCCTCAAAGCCTGGGAGATGCCAGGTAAAAAGGGGAGTACACATATGCTAAGCAGTCAAGGTAGCAATGTCGCACAGACACCGAATTAGCCGGAAATCCCTATAGTGCCCACTCTGCAAACTGTGGGCAAATTGGGGATTCGTGAATGGGAAAATTCCCACGAGAGGGATTGGGTGGGTATGTTGGAGATATGTTCTCAAACCCTATATATGCCAGCCGAGCTATCCCAGTTGTCTTTCGTCTGTGTTCTACAATGTTAACGAATTTCCACTTTGCTTCTACAAGAGGATTAGAGCAGCAGCAACGAATTCAGAACGCAACAAGTTATTTTCATCGGAACCAAGGACAGAACTCTGCTTCAGGATTTCGTTAGTGCTGGGGGTAATCTAATGAACCCCAATGGACAAGAACGAACTTTTCAATATTCCTGGACTTATTGGGTTGCAACGTGCAGGCCTTGCAACAGGACTGCATGTTAAAAGACAATATTCCGGTGCTTTGTTTTACTTCTGGACATTTTATCCCGTTCTCTCACTCAGTAAGTGTTTTTGTCAAGTATATTCTAAGGTTGTCATGTGTCTGTCTAGTAAGGAAATAAATGTCAGTTTATTTTGCTCAACTTGTGTGCTCAATCTCATACCCCAAAATATAAAATTGTTGATCAGGTCAGTCCACCGTGAAAGTCGGGAAGTGTAGGACATCACAAAAGGACTTTAAGTGTTCTCCCCTTGCATACACTTAACCAAGCAAAGCTCCATTTGCAAAGCTCTGCCCTATATTATAATTTATAGCAAAAACATTCACAAGTTCTAAAATACCTTCTTCAGTGAAGGAATCGTGTTTTTGGTCAGGGAACACAGGATTATACACACAATACAGTTAACCCTTTCCCTCTCAAGATAATTTAGGGGACACACCGTTTAAAACGCATTGTAGGTGGGAAATTCAGCTGCAATCTGGGACAAATACAGATGGTGAAGGGGAATGCACACAGTTTACACATTAACCCCTTCAGTCCCAACACTATTTAGGGGCTCGATCATCACAGCTTCTGCCTCAAGCAAAATCCATCACCGTGAGGATGTAGCACCTCCCGGGCCAGCTGGGAATCATGAGGGGTCCCCTAAGTTCCATGGCTACTCCTGGAAGTGTTCCCCTATTACAGGTAACTGATTCAGGGGTGCCTTCGCATGATCACCCGCCTTACCCACTTGCTGGCTGGCATCACAGGACCGGCAGAAATCTGCCACGTCCCTGGATGCCCCCGGCCAGAAGTAATGCTGCATCAGCCGGGCTCTCGTCCGAGTGACCCCCTGATGCCCCGCTAGTGGAATAGAGTGGGCTACCTGCAACAATTGCTGCCTGTACTCCGTGGACCAGACAATATAAGAGAAATGCTGCACACCTTAAAAAGAAAAATAATGATACAGTTACCGGTGTTCCAGTGTTTGCACAAAAGCCTGCAATCAGTCCTGAACAGATGAACAAAGGAACATAGGGCACAACGGGTTTAGCAAATCAAACTCATTTATTGAGCTAACACGACGTTTCGACCGTAATGGTCTTTATCAAGTGACAATGGCATTGTCACTTGATAAAGACCATTATGGTCGAAATGTCGTGTTGGCTCAATAAATGAGTTTGATTTGATAAACCCATTGTGTCCTATGTTCCTTTGTTCATCTGTACTCCGTGGACACCACTAGCTGTCGCTTACCTGTCCAGACCTCATCTAACCCCTTGGTCCCTTGCTCTCTGTACAGGAGCCCGTAATGCCACAAGTAGTAATCAGACCAATCCCCTGGTTAGACTCGGACCCCCGAAGTCTCATGCCCTCCAAGCTTGGGTCTAATCTCACCACATCCCTAAACTGAGTACGTAACACTGGCCACCCGACGGTCTAAGCTAAGTCGGGGGGACAGGGAACAGATAAAGGAAACAGTAAGTCAGGGTCAGAATGCGACTTTGTTTGGTTTACCTGTCTGGTCTCTGCAAAGTCTCCTGGAACTGTAGGTCCCAAATGCAGGGGGACAGTGGCTTGTTCTGCTGCAATCCTTGCTGACTGGCTCGTTGTGATCGCTGCAACCGGGACCAGCTCAGTTGTAAAAACACAGGTAACGTGCCCCAGGTCATTGCCAAGTAGGACCTCGGTATCTGACCCAGGCAATACTAAAACCTCCCTCATGCCATGTCCGGCACCCCAATGCAAAAAGGCCTGGGCTACCTGGATGGACCTCCGATCCTCCATCTGGCATGGTCACTTGCATCCCGGTGCCCGGGAGCAAATCCTCTGGCCACACCATATCAGGGTGAACCAGAGTCATGGTGGCAGCAAACCTGCCGGTCCCCAATGGTCACCTTCCGCAGATGCTTCTGCTGGACATCGTTGGGCTGCATCCCGACTGGTGCAACCTGATGTCCTCCGATCTCTGCTGCTGGTCCTGAGGAGGCAAATGCAGGCTCTCCCATGGAAGTCCCTCTGTGGATTGGCTCCAGGGCTGTGCTTGGCTCCTCTGTGTGTGCCAGTCGCACACGGGCGACCGGCCTTGCAGCTGTGATCGTTGCCCCTGATGGGGTTTCCTGGACCTATCCTGGTCCGGACAGTCTGGCCTGAGATGTCCGACCTTGTTGAAAGTAAAACACCGCCTCTCATGTCTAAACTTTGCAGCTTTGGGTGGGTTGCCTTCTGCTGCAGGCTTGTGGGTCCACTGAGGGGTGGTTTTGTCTCCCTTGGCCTGGGTGGCCTCATCTTTGGGAGCCGCTCTCTTATTCATCAGAGCCCTGCTAGCCACATACTCATCCGCCATCCTCGCAGCATCCACATGGGTCTTTGGTTTATGGTCAAAAACCAATGCCCTCACATCCGAGGGAAGCTGTTGCAGTAGCTGCTCCTGCATCATCAAGTCCAGTAGTGTGTGGAACTTGGTGATACCGTAACCCTCCACACAATGGGTCCCCTGCAAAGCCATGCAGGCGCCATAGTCCATATAGGATTCTCAAGGGTACTTCTCCCCAGTCCGGAACTTGCCCCGGCAGGCTTCTGGGGTGAGGTCATGCTGGGTGAGCAGTATACATTTAACATGACCGTAGTCATCGGCATCCATGCGTGGAATACTGATGCAGCAGCCATTATTCGAACACATCACGTCGTCGATTTTGTGTTCTATGCTGTTCCCAACGCAGCATCAACGCGGCCAATCGCCCCAGGCACCCGCGCTTATCGCGGATGTTTTGTTTTAATTTCATGGATTCTGTTTCTTCGTTTGCAATAAAATGGATGAATTGTAATGTGTACAGTACTGTGCTACTGTGCTACTGTGTCAATTTCATGTTTTAAAAAGACAGAACACTAAAATTTGTTTTTCGGCACTCGCCGCGCTCGCATCTTAGTGCGGGAAGGCTGGAATTCATCCCGCGGTTTAAAATCGGGAATCCGATGTACATGACGCGTGAAGTGCTCGAATAACGGCCGCTGCATCAGTACCCTGCACAGTTCGCTTGGCTTTCCCGGATAGCAATGGACTGATTGGTTGTCACAGTAGTCCAGGTCTTATCTACACATTAATACCGGGATTCTGACCGGAGCACACAAGTTGGGTAAAATAAATTGTAATTTATTTCTTTTCAGACAGACACACAAATCTTCACAATATATACTCAATAAAACACTTACTTGGATGGGGATACGAAAACAAATGTCCTTGGAATGAAACAAAGTCTCTGGGCACCTTTGAACGCATGCGAGTGGGTGCACAAAAGGATCCGTGTAGCAGTTCCTGGCTAGGGCACAACTTGCCAGCCCTCTATCTCAGCCAACAGGAAAAAGTTTGTTCAGTCCTTACAGGGTTCGTTCGGGACCCTTAGCTCTAACGAATTCCAGAAGAGGGGGATGATCCTTGGTTACGATAATATTAACCTCTCACACTCTGGTACCGCTGATGCTGGAACTTGGTCGAATCATGTGAATCTGACAGGAACTGGCCAGCAGGCATTTTTATAGGGTTCAGGGTCCTATACTTAACATCTGCACCCAATCCCGCCTGTGGGAATATTTTCCCCACCTATCCCCGACTTGCCAGTATTCTGCAAAAAGGGCAGGAGCTGCCTCCCGGTTTGCACGGAGCATGTGTCAACTTCACATCTGAGCTCCTTTGCATACCAGGTTCAGCCCTTCACCTGACGACACTGAGTCTGGGGTTTGGCCAACGAGTGTGAAGTATGCATACTTTACACCGGTATCTGGCACTCACAATATCCCGGACATCCTAACACCTAGGATTGCTGAGGCTTTTCAACTCTGGACTTCTCATAGACATTGAGGCACCCTCTCTGCAGGGTGTCTTTGAAGCACGGAGTGAGAAATCCCTCAGTTCATTCACCCTTAGCACATTTGCATGCTAAAGGATTTTTCCCGGTCTCAAAGAAAAGTTTTCCTATCTTCACATTTAAAACCATCAGAAGAATACAGTTTATTAATAAAGTATGTTCTGCTATTGACACCACTATAAACTTTATTTGTGTGTGCATGCTTTCTTTATTCCTCACTGCACTCCAAAAATTAGAGTGCTAGCTTATTCCGATCGCAAGTTAGCTTCTTTAATTGAAAGGGCTATGATGTGGTTTGCGGTTTTACCCAATTCTCACGTCAATTGACTTTCCATCTTTCAAGTTATGAAGCTAACATGGTAACGAATACATTTTGACATAAACCACTTCAGCTGGACCGCAAACCACTTACTCAATTAACCTTGCGGTTGCGCGGTCAAGAGCTTAGAAAATTATCCCTATACTTTCAACGCAGCCACCCATACATAGCAACACTTCTTCAATCAGCGTCTGGTTTAATGGTTACAGCTCCCTCTTGTGTCGCAAAACCAATTGGCACAGTTTATGTACATTCCTATTACTGCAGCTAGGGAATGAGCTGCAAAATGGGGACAAGAAAGATGGTGTAGCGGACAGCATATCAGTGTGGTGCACATACAATTAACCCCTTCAGTCCCAATGCAATTTAGGGTGAATCAGCCGGGTATAATGCCTTTATTAATGGCCTGATTAACCCCTCTATCGCCACACCACCTTTGACCGACCAGTCGTCATTAGTCCATAACTCTCACACCAGACAACGATCCGGGCACGATCCCAAGTCTGGAAACATCCTGCACGCTTGTCCATAATTCACCCGCAGGCAAACAGTTATGGGAACAGAAGGTGACTGTATCTCTTGTGCAATTGCAAACTGTGTATATGCTACCTCTTGCTTTGGGAGCTCGTAACTTTCGAGTCTACCTCTATGCTATAGGATCCCACAAGATGCTTTTTCATAGACTCAATCAGACTCCACCGCTGCTACCAGAAAAAAGCCTGTCACGGGAGACCAATGCTTATAACACCAAAATTACCTGGATCCTTTGATTAAGCAAAGCAAGAGATAAAATAAATTTAATTTATTTACAGAATGAACACACACACGATTATTTACAAAAAACACTTGATATACTTACTGGGACAGGGCAAAACAAAATCCTCTATTTCCAAAACGAATTATTTTAGAACAGAATCTTTAGGCACAATTTCCCAGGAGCGGGAGTTGTGCGCAAATAAAGCCGAAAACAGTCTTTGGATAAGGGCGCGTCTTGCAAGCCCTGTTTCTCCTCCGCAACTGCTTCCTTCGTTCTACCTCCATATAATTGGTTCCGGATTCCTTTGTTCTTATGAACTCTTGACTTAGGTTATGATTTTGCAAAGTTTAAAATCAAGCTCAGATGAATCTCCCTCCCGATCGGCTGCAGGGATTTTTAAGCAGTAAAATCCTTATCTGTAACCTCTGCAGCCAATCTCGTTCATGGTAATAATATCCCTACCTATCCCAGGGTTGCCCTTACTTGGCAAGACCTGGCAGAGGGCTTCAACGTTTGCTCCATCCATGCGCGAACCTCGCACCTTTGCCGCTTAGCATACCAGACCAAGCCCCCTGCCCTGGCGACATTTTGTCTGGGTGTCTGCTAAGATGGGAGATACCTAAATTACCGCTCCCCACTTAACACCTTACTTGGCTAAATCCTTTCAAGTATGGGCTTTTCCTAGACATCCAGGCATGGAACTTGCGGGAGTCTTTAGAAGCCCAACTTACATATGGATGATTCCCGCACAGGAATGTCCTGCTATACACTATAACATTATCGCAATTGCAATTTAAGTGTTTCCCTCTGTTCTGGCCGCCTGAAGGAAAATAAATTTACACCCATAATGTTAGAAATATTAAAATAGGGGGACTTTCATTCATCAATTTTAATGAACATTTTTAAAAATTGAGTTATAACCTTTTTTATGATTTTTACTCCATCAGTGCTCACAGCAAATCTCAGCCCGGCAGGACCTTCCTAGCAGTAGTTAGCTAAACGCTTATACTGCTGCGGCCAGCTTAATCTTAACATTTGCCCGTAATTTTCCAGGGATTTTTCGGCTGGCGCCGAACTTGGCCGCGCACCAGCCGCATCTTCGCATATTCCCCTCCCCTCGCGCGCATCTTCCCCGCATCTTCCCCTCCCCTCGCGACCCCCTGGCTGCTCCGCCTCTGCTTCGCGCAGCTTCGCGCATCTTCCCCGCATCTTCCCTTTACCCCGCTTACACCTTCATCATTTGGGGATGCCAGCGGAACCCTGGCACGTGTGACCGGCGCCACAGTGACGCGCGGCACGGTCAGAAACCAGCCGCGTCTGCCCGCACATTGCCCGCACATTGCGGTGGCGGCCGCAGGAGAATAAAGGCGGCCACCACTGTACGCTGTGCTGCAAGCAACTGGGTTTTAAAACAATTTTTCCTTTGCACGGCTATAGGAAAACACTGCTATTGAAATACGTGTTACAGTAAAAGTCACATTATTCTCACCACCTTACAGTATACCTGGTGGGAGACACGAAGCCTTCTTTTTTTTTTACAAGCACAGTGTTGCTGCCATTAATGGGTTGAAGAGCTGACAATCACAATTCCCCAATATGGCTCTAGGGCACCCAGCAAGGCATAATACCTTTATTTACTGGCCTGGGTACCCCTTCACCGTCACAGTGACTTAAGTCACTTCTCTGGGTAGCAGTGTCCTGCTCATATAAACCACAGGATGCTAACCCCCCCCCCCCATTGCCCACCTAGTTGAGTACAACACAGATACCATAATCCTAGGCATCGGTCTGTACAAGAAACTTTTTAGTGTAATCTGGTGCAGCCAGAATGGGAGTACTAGCCAGTGCTGTCTTCAATGCCTGGAAAGCCTTTTGACAGGCAGGAGACCAGAACCGGGAGTTGTTTCTTATTCAATCAGTCAGGGATTTAGCAATGGCATTATACTGAGGAACAAACTTCTTGTAGTAGCCTGCGGTGCATAAAAAAGCCGTGACCTGCATTTTAGTCCTAGGTACCGACCACTGCACTATAGCTTCCACCTTAGATGATTCTGGCTTCAGGTGCCCTCCACCCACTCTGTGCCTTAAGTACAACACTTCTTCCATACCCACTAGACACTTTGCAGGCTTCAGTGTCAGCCCTGCTTCCCTGATCCATTTCAGCAACGCAGCTACATGCATTAAATGTGAGTCTCACAAAGTACTGAACACTACAATGTCATCCAGATATGACCTTACAAAACTTTGCATCCCTTCCAGCAAACTATTGACCAGGCGTTGGAAGGTAGCCGGGGTTTTCTTCATCCCAAATGGCATGACCAAAAATTCATAGGGCCACTTGGAGAAAGGAATGCTGACTTTTTCTAGCCTCCTGGGTCAGAGGGATTTGCCAAAACCATTTGGACAGATCCATGGTAGTCATATCCTTTGCCCCGGCAAGCTCATCAAAGAGCTCATCCATGCGGGGCATGGGATAAGCATCTGACACCGTCTCAGCATCGAGCTGCCGGTAGTCCACACAGAACCGAGTGGTTCCGTCCTTCTTAGGTACCAGGACTAACGGACAAGCCCAAGGGCTCAGAGATTGTACAATTACCCCTATAGCCAGCATCTCTTCCATTTTCTTCTCTATGCTACTTTTCACATCTGCTGATACTTGATAAGCATGCTTAAGCAGAGGTCAGATCACCAGTAAGCACTGTGTCTTGCTTGGCATGTCCGTGAACAGGTCCCTTTGTCGCTCAGCATAGCCTTTGCTTGCACTCTCTGCTGTGCACTGAGCTGAGACCCTATCTCAAACTGCTCCACTGTGCCCCTATTCCAAGATTCCCCTATGAAGTCAGGCAGAGCATTGCTCGCAGGGTCCCCCATCAGTGGGCTTCATAAAGACAGAACTGATTCCACACTCTGTTTAAAATATTCCTTAAGCATATTAATATGATAAGTTCTATGTATACCTGTCTGTCCATCTAACTGACAAAAAAGGTGCTAGATAGCACTCTCACAAACCCCAAAAATAAATTAAATTGTGCATATAATATGTGCAAATAAACTAAATGTATGTGCCCAAATAAACACAGCATTAAATGTGACAACACATACTGTATAGTAGTGAACTATAGTGCTCAAAATCAAAAGTAAATAAGAGGCAAAACAAACACACTCAACCCTTAATATAAATTGTTTATTCACTTTGTATGACATTACTACACTATGTGATGTCCATTTATTTTTCATGGCTGCAAGCTGCGCTCCCCTGGTCTCTTTGGAAGATGTCCATCTAACTGCACAACATAGTTTCACTCATTCATTTTTCTGAGTACCGTGTATGGTCCAGACCAGGCAGCCATTAATGTGTTCTGGTAAGTGGGCTTCAGAAAAAGTAATTGCTTGTCACGGTGGAGTAGAACTTATCAACACTTTTTATATTTTGGGATTCTAGATTGAACACAACAAAGAGGCAAAATAAATTGTGATTTATTTCCTTGCTAGACAAACACACGACAACTTAAGAATACACTTAATACTTACTGAGATGGGAAAACGAAATAAAATGTCCTTTGCAAGAAAGCGCAAGAAATGCTGTCTCAGTTTAAAGTCCCGTTGGCTAGATCGCAAGTTGCCGATCTAATAACTTTGCCAAATCAAATAATTTCGTTAAAGTTCGTAGGAATTAGTTCAGGAGTCACCAGGGCTAACGAATTCCGAAGTTTGGGGTAAATTCTTGGTTTCGATAGTATTAACCTCTTGCGTCTTGGAACCACTACCGCTGAACTTGAACGAAATCCTGTGTAAAGCGTAGTCACATCATGAATCGTATCTGGATCACACTGGGGATAGTCCGGCGGGCACAGTTGTATGGTTCTCCAGTCTTTCCTTAACATGTACACCCAACCCCCTCAGTGGGAACATTTAACCCACAAATCTCCATTTGCAAAACCGGGCAAAAAGGCTTTTCCGGTTTGCAAAGCACATGTGTCAGCTTGAACCTCATGCAAATTAGATACACCCTGGGATACACCCTTGTCAATGGCCCGGGATATGGAACTCATCATCATTCTGGCCATGTTTACACTTTGGTGCTCTGAGGTTTTTCATCCCTGTCACTTCGCTAGACTGAGGGTCTCCAATTAGCAGGACCCACTTGAAGTGCAGGAAAGAAAATACCCTCAGCTCATTTACCCCTAGCATATTTACATGCCAAAGGATTTTTACCGGGCTCATAGAAAAAAACTGTTCCTGCCTGTCCATTTTTTATTCACAGTATAACACACTTTATTAAAACATTATGATCTGGGTGTACCACATCTGTAATTTGTATATGTATGTTCTTGTTTTATTTGTTTATACTTGCACACCAAAAACCAGGGTGTTGGGTGCCTCCGTTCGCGAGTTAGCCCCCTTAATTGAAATGCTTGCTTGTGGAAGCCAAGTTCACCTACTTCTCACGTCAATTGACCCCCTTCCCACAGCAATAGACTTTCTGCCTTTCAAGTTACGGGGCTAACAAGGTACAGATACATTTTATCGGTAAAACACTTCAAATCTAACCGCAAGCCAATTATTCAATTGTCTGGTGGTTACGAGGTCGAATAGATAGAAATGGATACCCATACTTCAAACAGACCTCTAAACCGCAGTCACGCTTCTTCAATCAGCGCTGACTTCGGCGCTCACAACGCCATCTCTTGCCTAAAAAGATTATAGCATACATTGCATTTACTTCTATTACAGTAGGCAGGGAATAGCCTGCAAATGGGTGTTAAGAAGGCTGGGACAGGGCAAATACAGCAGTGCAGTGCAAATACTTTTAACCCCTTCATTCCCAATGCGAGTTGGGGTTAATCAGAAGAGTATAATACCTTTATTTAGGCCTGATTAACCCTCTCCTCGCCACACCACCCCCAAAAATACAGGGACTGCCCTGACCACCTCGTCCGGTGGTTGGGCTGGCCTGCCAGCTCTTGAAGTTAGTATGTCCTGAGGGCTGTCATGGCGGGAAAGGCCATCAGCATTGCCATGCTCGCTTCCCTTCTTGTACTGGATGGTAAAGTCAAATTCCTGTAAGGCAAGACTCCAGCGCAAGAGTTTAGCATTTTTCCAGACTCCCTCTGTAACCAACTCAAGTGATTGTGGTCTGTAATCACTGTATAAGGTCTGCCATACAAATAGGGCTGTAACTTCTTTAAAGCCCTTACTATGGCCCAACACTCTTTTTCAATGGTGGAATAAGCCACCTCTCTGGGCAGCAGCTTGCGGCTCAGATACACCACTGGGTGTTCACTTCCCTCCTTCCCCACTTGGCTGAGTACAGCACCAATGCCATAATCAGAGGCATCATTCTGCACGAGGTACTTTTTTGAATAGTCTGGTGCAGCAAGAATAGGAGCACTGTCCAGTGCAGTCTTTAATGCCTGAAAGGAGACCTCACAGGCAGGAAATCAGGCTACCAGCACAGACTTTTGCTTCTGGGTCAAGTCAGTCAGGGGTTTGACAATGGCACTATACTGAGGGACAAACATTCTGTAGTAGCCTGCGGTGCCTAGGAAAGTCATAACTTGTTTCTTGGTTTTGGGAACGGGCCACTTCACTATAGCTTCCACCTTAGCCGGTTCTGGCATAAGATGCCCGCCACCCACCTGGTGCACTAGGTAAAGTACCTCTGCCATCCTTACTAAGCACTTGGTGGATTTTAATGTGAGTCCCACTTCCCTAATCCTGGCTAGCACCGCAGCTACATGCAGTAAGTGTGAGTTTCACGTATTACTAAAGACAGCAATGTCGTCCAGGTATGCCCTTGCAAACCCTTGCATACCATCCAGCAAGCGATTAACAAGGCATTGGAAGGTAGCTGGTGAATTATTCATCCCGAATGGCATCACTAGAAATTCATAGAAGCCACTTGCGGTAATAAATGCCGACTCCTCCCTAGACTCCTGGGTCAAGGGGATCTGCCAGTAACCTTTACTGAGATCCATGGTAGTCAGATACCTTGCCCCCATGAGTTCATCTAACAACTCATCCATGTGGGGCATGGGATAGGCATCTGATACCGTGCCCGCATTGAGCTGCCGGTAGTCCACACAGAACTGGGTGGTCCCATTCTTCTTAGGTACCAGAACTAACAGATAATCCCAAGGGCTCTGGGATGGTACAATTACCCCTAGGGCCAGCATCTCTTCCAGCTCCCTCTCTATACTGCACTTAATCTGTGCTGACACTCTGTAAGAGTGCTTATGCAGAGGTCTCAGATCCCCGGTAAGCACTGGGTGATCTGTGATGTGTGTCTTGTCTGTCTTATCTGAGAACAAAGCCCTAAACTTCTCTAACATAGCCTCTGTCTGAAACTCCGCTGAGACCCTATCTAAACCTGCTCTACTGTACCTCCCTGCCTAGTCTCCCCCAGGAGATCAGGCAGAGCATTGTTCGCTGGATCCCCCATCGGTGGGCTGCAAATGGCCAGCACTGATGCCACACTCGGTGCTATGTACTCTTTGAGCATGTTTATGTGATAGGTCTGATTCCTTCATTCCTCAGCATCTACATGTACAACATAGTTGCACTCATTCATCTTTCAGAGTTCAGAATACGGTCCCGACCAGGCAGCCATTAATTTGTTCTCCTGAGTGGGCTTGAGAACAATCACTTGCTGTCCTGGGATGAATTCCCTGCTATGGGCATTCTGATCATACCAAGTCTTCTGCTTGGTCTGAGCAGCCCTAAGGTTGTCCTGTGCCAACCCCATGAGCATCTCTAGCCGGTCTCTGAGACCTATCACATACTGAAGCACAAAAGCATCAGTATTGGTAGTTTCCCCTTCCCATTCCTCATGGAATAGGTCCAGAGGTCCCTGTACCCTTCGACCATATAGCAGCTCAAAGGGAGAGAAGCCTGTAGATTCTTGCTGTACCTCTCGGTATGCAAACAGCAAGTGCTGCAGGTGAATCTCCAAGTCTTTTCCCTCTGCCTGTATAAAAGTCTTATTGAACCCCTCACATAATTCGTTGGTCTGGGGTTGGTAAGGGGTCGGGCGCTGGTGCTTCACCCCGCACGCATCCCAGTGACACTGGAGCAATTCACTCATAAAAAAAATGGTTAACAAGGCTATAGATACTGCCTTAGCATCAATAATGGCAAGCACTACCGCCTCAGGGTATCGGGTGGCAAAGTCCACCACCGTGAGGATGTAGTGCTTCCCTGACCAGCTGGGAACCATGAGGGGTCCCACGAGGTCCATAGCTACCTATTGAAAGGGTTCCCCTATTACTGGTAATGGGTTCAGGGGTGCCTTCACACGGTCACCCTTACCTAATCGCTGGCAGGCATCGCAAGCCTGGCAGAATTCTGCCACTGCACTGGATTCCCCCGGGGTCTGATCGCACCACATCCCTAAACTGGGTACCTAACTTTGGCCACCCTCCGGTCATACCTGAGTCAGGGGGACAGGGGACAGGGAACAGTAAGTCAGTGTCAGAAGGTGACTGTCATGATGGACACAACTATTATCGACACATTTATATTTTGGGTTTAGATTGAGCAAAAAAATGGTCATTTATTTCCTTGATAGACAGACACACGACAACCTTAGAAAACACTTAATCAAAACACTTTCTAAACAGAGATCGAGATAGAATGTTCAGAAATAAACAAAGCCCCGGAATATTGTCTCTTTCACATGCAGTCCTGTTGCAAGGGGCGCACACTGTAAATTCAATATCTCCGTGAAAAGGGCAAAATTCATTCTGGTCCGTTGGGGTTCGTTAGATAATCCCGAACACTCACGAAATCCTAAAGCAGAGTTCTGTACTTGGTTCCGATGGAAAGATTTCATTGTGTTCTGAACTTGCTGGTACTGCTCTTATCCGCTATTAGAAGCATGATGGAAGTCCGCTCACATGGTTAATTGAAAAACGAAAGACAACGGGGATAGCTTGGGCAGCATGTATATACGGTTTGAGAGCCTATCTCCAACATGCCCACCCAATTCCCCTCGTGGGAATTTTATCATTCCCCAATCCCTTTCTTGTCCACAGTTTGGAGAGTGGGCACTCTAGGGATTTCCTGCTAACACAACCTGTGCGACATTGCTACCTGGCCTGCTTAGCATATGTGTACTCCCCTTCCTACCTGGCATTTTCCTGGCTGGGGAGGGGGACTCAGGGTGTGAGCTAGCCCAGATGGCTAACAGGATTTCCTATTTAGCAATCATCCTGGCTAATTCACACATCTATCTCTGCTGGGGCTTTCATATGCAACACTTCCCTAGACTCCCAGGCATTGGCCCAGCAGGTGGTCTATGAAGCTTGCATAGGAAAGTGACCCAGCTCATAGGTGTCAAAACATTTGGTGGCTAGTTGACTATCAAAGGCACATAGAAAAAAGGCATCCTGCCTGTCCTTTTAAATCCACTTTATTAAAAATATGTGTTCCCCTTATCCAACATTTATAATTTTGATATGTGTGTGCTTGGAATGTTACATAGGGGCTGCACACAAAATTGCAGGTTTTTAACCCTTTCCGTTCCTGAGTTATAGCTTCTCCTAGACTGGCAATGCTGGTCTATGGTTTCTCCCGTCAATTAAATTGCGGTTACGGGGTTCCCACATCACTTGACTGGGTTCTCACATCAATTGGCCTAGTTCCCATGCCAATTGAGCAGCCGCCATTCAAGTTACGCTGACTAACCGAGAGGGAGATACATTGTATCCGAGTACCACTTGAGATTGGAAACCGCAAACCTTTGATTCAATTGACTCTGCGGTTACGACTTCCAGTCTCAGTAATGGATACCTATACTTGGCAATGGAACAATGAAACCGCGTCACGCGTAACCAATTAACTAATGGTTTAGCGCTCCCAGCGGCATTCTGTGTCCAAAGCCAAGAATGTCAGTTTGCCATTGAATACACTACTGCAGGCACATATAAACCTGCAAAATGGGGAGACCAAGGGACAGAGGGAAAAATAATACATGTACAGTGCATGGAATATTAACCCCTTCATCCCCAATGCGAAATAGGAGTAACCAACCGAGCACACTGCCTTTATTAATGCGCTGGCTACGCACAATTTCGTTACAGTGACTTTGTCTGGATTACCTGTCTGGTCTCTGCAGAGACTGCTGGAACCGTAGGTCCCAAATGCAGGGGGACAGGTGCTGGTTCTGCTGCAATCCTTGCTGACTAGCTCCTGGTGATCGTTGCAACAAGCGCCAGCTCAGTGGTGAAAATGCAGGTTACATGTCCCAGGTCCTTACCAAGTAAGATCTCGGTATAAAACCCAGGCAACAACCCTACCTCCCTCATGCCACGTCCGGCACCCCAGTCCAAAAAGACCCGGGCAACTTGGAGTGACCTCTAGTGGTATGGAGTCGGCTACCTGTAACAGTTGCTGCCTATACTCCCTCAGTACCACTAACTGTCTTGTACCTTTTCCAAACTCTATCTGGAACTGTAGAACCATGCTCTCTATATAAGTGCCCGCTGTGACATAAGAACCGATCTGACCTACTGTCCGAGGCAGACTCGTAGGCCCGTAATCTCATGCCTTCAAGCTGGGATCATACTTCACTGCTTCCCTAAACTGTGTCCCTAATTCTGGCCACCCACCCTTTGTCTCTAAGTCAAGTGGAAGGGGAACAGGTAAAGGGGGAGATTAAAACCAGAGACATAAAATAAAACACAGACAAAGCTCAGTGCACATCCAGAAAAACTTATATACGGTACAGTGCCTAAATATACATGTATAAATAACTAATAAATAAAATGGTCTTTTAGTTTAACATTTTGGCCAAATTGTTGTAAGCCCTTGAGCCAAACTTCACGGCAGACCACGTTTCAAGGGTCCCTACACTAATATAAATTCTTAATAACCTGTGCATTGCCAGGAAGAATGATTTATAATAAATCTGTCAATATAAGTTGCAAAAGTTCTAAGTCTGATTGAAGCTTTTATTAACCTGTACATTACCAGGAAAAGCACTCTGTAATAGATTTGTCACAATCACACTGCATGCAGGCAAGTTCCCCTGATAGTTGGAGATGCCATGGAGTGAGCTTTTAACCATTTAAATGTGGGAGGGAGTGAGCTTCAATTGGATAGGAGGTTGCCACCCTCCAATCAGCCAAGACTAGCTGAACAAAAATTATTTACTTTACTACCTCAATACAGGGGTCCCTCCTTGTTCATGGTGAGCGCAAGCGTTACAACTCTGACCCTTTGTGTGTGCCCCTCACACGCTGGTGACCGGCTTTGCAGCTGGAGAGCGATGCCCCTGATGGGGAGTCTCGGACTTTGGACGGTTTGGACAGTCTGGCTTGATGTGCCCAGTCTTATAGCACTGATAGCACCTACGTTTGTGCTTAAACTTTGCAGGTTTGGGTGCTCTTCCATCTGCTGCAGTCATAGCCTTCCATTTTGGAGTGCTCTGGGCTGCCCTGGCCATAGTGGCCGCATCTGTGGCAGTCCCTTTCTTGTGAATCAGTTTACTTGTGGGGATTGATGTAGATTTCTTGAGAAATTCATCAGCATGTTAGTAGAATCCACATAATTCTTTAGTTTACGGTCAAATACCCATTCTCTTAAGTCCGGTGGAGACTACTGCATAAATTGTTCTTTGAAAAAGAGATCCATCAAACTGTGGTACTTTTTGTCACCACACTATCTCCACCCATAAACATCCCATAAAACATCATGCGGGACGCAAACCGTATGTAGGATTCCTAGTGGCGGTTCTCTACTGTCCTGAACTTGCCTCTGTAAGCTTCTGGGGTGAGGGCATTCTGAGTCAATAAAAGGGCTTTCACATTGCGGTAGTCATTGCCATCTGTGGCTTGTATAGCCTGGAGAGACTCCAGGGCAGCCTCTGACAATAACGGCATTAACTGCAAAACCCAGTCTTGTTCTGGCACCCCTTACCAATGACACTGAGTTTCAAAGATCTTCAGGTACCTATCAATTTTGTCCGTGCCATCATTAAATTTACTGAAACTGTGATGGTCCACTCGGGGGGCAGACTGCTCCCTGTTAACATGTTAGGGATGTTGGGCTGATGTCGCTTGTGCAGCCACAAGCAGTTGAATCCTTTCCGCAAGGGTGGCCCCCTCACTCAAGAAGCAAGAAGCAAAGTGAGGCTGGGCATAGAGAGTCTGCTAGCCGCTGGGGCCACCACGGTTGCACTCCCTATAGCTTGCCCCACAACAATGTCCGTGTTGCTGCCACCTCCCTCCCCTTGTTCTTCCATGACCATTGTGGCTGGAATAACCTCCTGCACCCCGGTTGGACTAATGGACAATGCAACTGCAGGTGAGAGTATGTCCCCCTTAGGTGAAGCAATACTGGCTTCATGATTCTCAAGATCTTCCTCAAGCAATTTTTCGACCAACCTTCAGAAGGAAGACCATAACTTTCACTCTGGGCAACAATTCTGGGTCAGTCCTATGACCGGGTCCGACCTGGCAGCTTGCCCATGTTCGCCTTGTGGCACTAAACTAAGTGACAATGAGAGCCTGTGCTTCCTTTGCTTTGTAAATCATATGTACATTACCACTTATTTTGAGAGCTCGCAATCTATGAGTTTCTCTCTATGTTATAAGACACCGAAGGTTTTTAAAACAAAGGGCTCAATGATCCCATTGCTACCACCAGTAAATAAAGCCTGTCACTGGAGACCAGGTATTTACACCTTTTTACCGGGATCATTCACTGAGCAAAATAAAGTAAAACAAATTGTCATTATTCTATTGAAACAGACGTACACACAGTGGATTACGAAATACAAGAGAAAACACGTATGGGGAGTCTGGGCTAAAAAAAACTAGAGTTTCCTAGGTGAAATAAGAGGTAAACCAAAGTCCTTAGGATGACGGGACTTGTCCCGAAATTTCCTGTAACACTTTTAGGCTTGCAATCCCAGCCGCGACCGCTACGTTCTATTCTCAGAACTTGGCCCCCGAAAAGTGGGACTTCTTGACTTGAAATTCTGAAGCTGTCTCGCTACTATTGCTCTCTGAGCATCTTTTGTGGATTTTGAATTTGCCGCTGCTTTCTTGGCATTAAGAATCTGAGTGAATTTCACGACCGAATGGCTGCTGGCTTTTTTATAGTATTTTAGCTTAATTTAGGAAAAACTGCAGCCAATCCGAGCGTGGGAGAAATTCTTCAAGCCAATCAGAGCGTTGTCAGTTTATCTAAACTGTGCAAGCTCGGATTCGGATTCTGACAAGGGCATGCGCCAACTTCGCACCTCTGCCACCTGTCAGTCAGAAGCACCCGCGGAATTAGGCTCCTCAAAGTCGGTCTGAGGCAAATGGTTGTCCGATGACTTCCATTCATCCTAGGACGTGAGTACTTGAGCCCAGCCCCGGTGCCAAATGGCTTTCACACCTTGGTAACCTCTGAGGCTTTCATGTCTGGGACCCGAGGAGACTTGGTGGGACCAAGCTTGGTAGCCACATAGTCTCTCGGAACCACGGACCTGGAAGTCCCAAGCTCATAATACAGTACACAAGCATACTGCTGCACCAGCCTTTATTCTAAAACTTCTCCGGGGCATTGTTGTTGCATGTCCTGAATTCCACACAAAATAAATTGTGCATCCCCCATGCTCCTGCTGCATTCACGCCACCCGGCACCCACGGTTGAACTGCGGTTGATGTGTATGGCTAAGAGCCTCAGACTACTGTATGCAGAATGAACTAGAAACGTTAATCTCTGCTTCAAATATAAATCTTCATAATTACAATTACTGTACAGTACACACACACAGACGCAGAACTGTACGGCTGTACTATGTAGGTTGAATTGCTATTAGACTTTTAAGACAACAGCTCGCGATCGCCCACTTGAGTTTCTAGACAGTATTGCAGACAAGGCTAAAATGCAATTTTCTGAACCCGATAGATGGATTCTGCGCCTGATAGAAAACTGATAGAATCCAGAGTCAATTGCTATACGGTTGGAAAACATAGCGCGTCATGGCCCGGTATTCGAAGCGGTACGGCATGCAAGGCTTTAGAATAAAGGCTGGTGCAGCTGTATGTACTATTAAAACATTATGAAACAAAATACTTTTTCCCATATTTTTTCTAAGTCCCAAGGTAGAATGAAAAAACGCTTAGGTTCATTACCAGGGTTGTATCTCAATCCCTTTGAAAAGTGGACTTAGGTTTCATAAAAATCTTTGCAACCTCATATATGGTTGGAGAACCCCAGAACCTCTATCCTGGTTCTGGGGAATCAGGCATTAAAGTGGGCAACTCTGTTACTGGGGGACCCCGGTACCGTTCTGGGGATACTTTACACCCCTTTGCCCCACTAACCTTTCTGGTCTGTGCTGAAGCAGGAAGTCCTAGCAGTGAGTCGCAAAAGCATTTCCAGAGCAGGATTTTGACCGGAGCCTTGTGCTTACCTGTATCTGGACTAATGAAGAATGTATACAAGCTCTCTACATCAATCCCCACAAGTAAAGTGTTATTGTCCACTGTAATGTCCTCTAATCTCAGAAAAGCTGCTTTTGTATCTTTAAGATACGAGGGACGTGTTTCCACAAAAGGGCGTAGGAATGTGTCAAGATAGACGCTGGCATTGGAAGTAAGGTTGCCCACGCCAGACACTATTGGTCTCGTCGTTTTTAGCATTCTATTAAAGTATTTGTTATTTTCATTTGAGTGTGACCCTTTTGCGGGGCATCCTATTTAAGGATTAGGCAATTGTTTGGCCTTCTATGAGTTGACCTTATATCATATTTGGTCACCTATCTAGAGTGCAACTATAGGGGGCTGTATATAATCCTAGGTGATTATTTGTGTGTCATTATTCGTGTTTTCTCCCTAGGATCCAGGTAGATTATTTTCTGATTTTTTTTGTATGTGTGTCTGGTGTAGCGACGTGCCCCTTGTATATATATATTGAGTGTTTTGGAGGTGTTGTCACCCCCTTTCTTCCACGTCAGCTCCCACGGAATCTATTTTCCCTTCCCCCTCCCACATCCCTACTATTAGGCTACTGTTAGTTATTTGGATATGTCAGGTTTTCTTGCCACCAAACAAGATTTTGGGGCCTGGATTAATGAAGCAGCATGTCTGTTCTCTAAATCTCCAGTCGATTTACCTGTTATACCAACAAAAACAGATGATATTAAAAAATATTTCTTTGATTTGGAACATCACATGAGCATTCAGGCGAAGATCTGGTGGGAGGTAACAAGCCTGACTAACTATGCATCAGCAGGACTTGTTCCAAGAGGTTTGAGAGTACTGCACCGACACACTTTATTCGAGCAAATACCCGGTATGTACCTGGCAGATACCTGGAATGCGCCACTCCTAACCTCTGACAAGCCCCGTTGCATTTGCCTTCCCAGCCTGGGTTCATGCCTGGCTGATGGGCGGCTGATCTGTTAAATGATAATGATTAGGATTTAATAGGCTGCAATGCTTCGCGTGTCTACCAGATGGCATAAATTCATGAATTGTAATGCAGTTTATATATATATACTGTGCAGTATTGCAGCCAGCGGGAATAAAATGCTTCAATCCCTGCTTGGAAAATAACTCAATGTACTCGGGCAGAAAACAGTCACAAACCTCAATACACCCGGGTATACCCGAATTCGTGGGACTAGCCAAGCTCGAATAAAGTGTGTCGCCAGTGTATATCTATCTCCCTCCCACCTTATTAATGATACTCAATTCATTAAGGATTGGGAAAGCACCCTCCTTAAATGCTCAAGTGATTTAATTTCCTTACTTATATCATATGAAACCAACCGACTGGAGAAAATCAATACAGAGATTAATACTCTATTAGCTGAAGTAGATACATGGCGAGACCATTCAGACTTCATTAATTATGAGAAACGTCTCAAAGGCCAAATAGATAAACTTACAGCTGACATTAAGGCAAGAAAATCTCGCAAATTTACTAGAGACACTATTGATTATGAAACAAATACCATTTTTACGTACAAAAAGAAACGTGAGAAAGTAGGCAAAAACCCAAAAACGACTGAATCAACAACTGACTGTGAAACCTCAGCCAGTGACGCCGAGTTAGAGTCACCTGTAAGCAGGGATATTACCCACCAAAGGTTCACTCCCATCCCTTCTACATCCTTTGCTCCCACTAGCCATACTTTTTTAGACCTTTCTGGACCAGACTATATCCCCCCAAGACACGAAAGACCAGGAGGGGGGAAGGCCATAAAACTAAGGGACAGAGTTGTCTGGGGTTACAAGGACCAGAGAATGAGGAGACCTTACAGATGTGGACGATATCACCGACGCAGGTAATAAGCCTTTCCTCTGAACCACTCACTGATGACCACCTCAATGTCCTTTCTAGAGGGTTAACCTTTTGCCCAACCAGACTGACACTTTCGAGAACATTAAGGATCTTAACCTTTTTGCTCGGAAACTGTCACTTCACGTTTTCTTCAAACGTAGACAAAGAATGTTAAGTATCAATACACCATCTGCAAACTTTGATACACAAGACTTTGCATTCTTAGAGATGTTACAAGAACTAGAGGAAGAGAATACAAGAAATCCTGGTGAGGGACCCTTTACTAAACTACGTAATAAATCACGGTTGCACCATCTCTGCAGTCCTGCACTAATGTGGAGGTCTTTACTCAGCTGGTGACGAATGACCTCAAAAAAATGACAAAAAAATCCAAAAATTTCAACTTAAATTATAGGGAATACAGAGCACTTAAAGATCTTGAGAAGAATGATAAAATTACTATCAAACCATCGGATAAAGGTGGTAATGTTGTTATTCTGGATACATCCTCATATGTCAGTGAATGTACTAGGTTATTATCTGATCAACACTGTTATAAGATTTTACCACAAGACCCGACTGAAACTTTTCTGACTGAATTGTTGGCAATTTTGCACTCAGGTCTAGAAAATAAGGTGATTACAAAAACTGTATTGGAGTTTATATTCATTAAACATCCCCCCTTGTCCACATTTTACCACCTACCTAAGGTACATAAGGGCGTCTAGCCACCACCAGGTAGACCAATAGTGTCTGGCGTAGGCAATCTTACGTCCAACACCAGCGTCTATCTTGACACATTCCTACGCCCTTTTGTTGAAACACTTCCCTTGTATCTTAAAGATACAAAAGCAGCTTTGCTGAGATTAGAGGACATTACAGTGGACAATAACACTTTACTTGTGGGGATTGATGTAGAGAGCTTGTATACAAGTATACCTCATTCTTCAGGACTACAAGCTGTTAAACACTTTCTTCGAGCTAGAGATACTCACTCATGGGCACATAATGATTTTGTTTTAAAGTTATTGAACTTTGTGTTGACCAGGAATTTCTTTTTATTCAATCATAAATTCTATCATCAAATACAAGGTACCGCCATGGGCACCACGTGTCCTCCCACCTATGCTAACTTATACCTGGGCTGGTGGGAGGAAACCGTGGTGTTCATGGAGGAATACTCTATGTATACTGACCATATCGACCTTTTGTCGTGGTACATCGATGATGTGCTACTCCTATGGAGTGGCACTAAGGAACTCCTGGTCGAGTTTATTGATAAGCTTAATGACAATACACACAATCTCAAACTTACCTTTGAAGTCCAAACTGAGAGTATCAACTTCCTCGACATCACCATTTATAAACAGAAGGATGGTAAATTAGAGACAACTATATACCGTAAACCTACGGCAACGAACAGTCTCCTTGTAGCAGATAGCCACCACCCAAGACAACTCATTACAAACATACCCACTGGGCAGTTTTTACGTCTTAAGCGGAATTGTACGACCTTGACAGAGTTTAAAATTCAGGCTAAAGACCTCACCAGACGCTTCCTAGACAGAGGATATTCCAAGAATACAGTTAAAAAAGCCTACCATAGATCACTCACCACACCCAGGCCTAGTCTCTTAACTGACCACCCTAGAGTCACTGATGATGAGACCCAGACAATACGTTTTGTTGACACCTATTGTAACAAATGGCAGTCCATTCGCCAGATCCTGACCAAACATTGGCATATATTACTCCAGGATCAGGACCTGGCGAAGATACTGCAGTCTACACCTAATATGGTTAGCCGCAGAGCGTGCAATTTACGCGACCGTGTGGTCAAAAGCCATTTTCAGACCAAACCGTCACGAACATGGTTGGGCAAAAAACCTAACGGTACGTACACCTGTGGACGCTGTAAGGCTTGTCCTTCAGTCAAGGTAACTAAAACATTCACTGATTCTACATCACTTCATACCTATACCATCAAAGACTTTATTAACTGTCTTACCACAGGTGTGGTGTATTTTATCCAGTGCGCTTGTGGAAAGCAGTATGTTGGCGAAACACACAGGGCTTTTAAAGTATGTATTCTGGAACACCTGGGGTCGGTGCGGAACAAACTCGACACATCGGTGGCCAGACATATCAATGATACACATCACGGTGATTCCTCCTATCTCAGTTTCATAGGCATAGCTCATATACCCTGGGGCCGACGCAAGGGCAACTGGGACACTAGGCTGCGTCAGCGAGAATGCCGATGGATCTATCACCTTAACACACTGGCACCACACGGATTGAAAGAGGGTTTTATTTTCTCCTCATTTCTCTCGTAGGGTTAGAGGGATCCAGGTATATAGGATGTATTACTACCAGCTTAGATGGAGCCGTTTTGACTTTTTAGGCGGCTCCGTCTAGTGTAGCTCACTCCTACATTATTCATCCACCCTGGCCCCCCTTGCTCACCTGATGTGTATCATTTGTATAAACAAATTTTTTTATAAACAACAATTTTTTATAAGTTCACCGCCCAAATTCCATTCAGACTGCTTTTCTGTATTATGCCTGTCTAGTGTGACCTCATCCATTCATGGGCATACTTTGCCTTTATTGGGAGAGACCCTGCTACTTTAGGTTTGGATCCTACTATCATGTGGTGACATGGTTCTATATCCCTTCCAGACCTGTCCCTCTTCCCTTCCATCCATCCACCCCCTCCCCCCCCCATACTCCCCATCCCCATCCCTCGCTCCGATTCCTTATTGTTCTGTGAGGGTTATTTGTTTACCTACTATGCCTCTTTAATACTATTTGGCATGCGTCATCCGCCCCTCCCCTCCAGGGAGGGTTTATAAGGTCCTATTACAAGATGTTACATACTCCTCCCCCTTGAGAAAGCGCGCGGTGATGCGTGAAACGTACGTCGGGGAACGCGGTGACGTCATTACGTTGACGCATGCGCGGCTTGTGTTTGGAGTCACGGCTGCTCCAGAGACTACACGGAGCTTCAGCTGCTTATACCATCACTCGCAGGGTTTGAAATATCAGGTTGTATACTACCATACTGGGCTCTTTCTAGGCCATATCCTATGGGGTTTTCTACTCATGCGACATCTTGGTCTGTTACCACATATGCGTGTGTGGGACCCGGCGTTTACAGCATAAGTTCTGATTAAGTTGCTCTAGACACTTTACAGAGCCCTAACTACAGCTGTTATTTATCACCATACGCAGGAGTTTAGATACAATATACTAGTCTATATTTTGTTTGCATTCAGCTCCTTTATGCCCTACCCTGCGCTGTTTATTACCACAGCATTATTTTGGTTTACCCCACATGTGCGTGTTGGGACTGTGCAGCTTTAGTATAGCTTCCGATTTGACTTTAGCTATATGTTTTGAACACTATTTGTTCATATTTTTGTACCGTGACACCACACATATGGGGATTTTATCTATGCACTGTTGTGCATTTTTATAGTGTCTCGTCGTTTTTAGCATTCTATTAAAGTATTTGTTATTTTCATTTGAGTGTGACCTTTTTGCGGGGCATCCTATTTAAGGATTAGGCAATTGTTTGGCCTTCTATGAGTTGACCTTATACCATATTTGGTCACCTATCTAGAGTGCAACTATAGGGGGCTGTATATAATCCTAGGTGATTATTTGTGTGTCATTATTCGTGTTTTCTCCCTGGCACCAGGTAGATTATTTTCTGATTTTTTTTGTATGTGTGTCTGGTGTAGCGACGTGCCCCTTGTGTATATATATTGAGTGTTTTGGAGGTGTTGTCACCCCCTTTCTTCCACGTCATCTCCCACGGAATCTATTTTCCCTTCCCCCTCCCACGTCCCTACTATTAGGCTACTGTTAGTTATTTTGTTATGTCAGGTTTTCTTGCCACCAAACAAGATTTTGGGGCCTGGATTAATGAAGCAGCATGTCTGTTCTCTAAATCTCCAGTCGATTTACTTGTTATACCAACAGAAACAGATGATATTAAAAAATATTTCTTTGATTTGGAACATCACATGAGCATTCAGGCGAAGATCTGGTGGGAGGTAACAAGCCTGACTAACTATGCATCAGCAGGACTTGTTCCTAGAGGTTTGAGAGTATATCTATCTCCCTCCCACCTTATTAATGATACTCAATTCATTAAGGATTGGGAAAGCACCCTCCTTAAATGCTCAAGTGATTTAATTTCCTTACTTATATCATATGAAACCAACTGACTGGAGAAAATCAATACAGAGATTAATACTCTATTAGCTGAAGTAGATACATGGCGAGACCATTCAGACTTCATTAATTATGAGAAACGTCTCAAAGGCCAAATAGATAAACTTACAGCCTACATTAAGGCAAGATAATCTCGCAAATTAACTAGAGACACTATTGATTATGAAACAAATACCATTTTTACGTACAAAAAGAAACGTGAGAAAGTAGGCAAAACCCCAAAAACGACTGAATCAACAACTGACTGTGAAACCTCAGCCAGTGACGCCGAGTCAGAGTCACCTGTAAGCAGGGATATTACCCACCAAAGGTTCACTCCCATCCCTTCTACATCCTTTGCTCCCACTAGCCATACTTTTTTAGACCTTTCTGGACCAGACTATATCCCCCCAAGACACGAAAGACCAGGAGGGGGGAAGGCCATTAAACTAAGGGACAGAGTTGTCTGGGGTTACAAGGACCAGAGAATGAGGAGACCTTACAGACGTGGACGATATCACCGATGCAGGTAATAAGCCTTTCCTCTGAACCACTCACTGATGACCACCTCAAAGTCCTTTCTAGAGGGTTAACCTTTTGCCCAACCAGACTGACACTTTCGAGAACATTAAGGATCTTAACCTTTTTGCTCGGAAACTGTCACTTCACGTTTTCTTCAAACGTAGACAAAGAATGTTAAGTATCAATACACCATCTGCAAACTTTGATACACAAGACTTTGCATTCTTAGAGATGTTACAAGAACTAGAGGAAGAGAATACAAGAAATCCTGGTGAGGGACCCTTTACTAAACTACGTAATAAATCACGGTTGCACCATCTCTGCAGTCCTGCACTAATGTGGAGGTCTTTACTCAGCTGGTGACGAATGACCTCAAAAAAATGACAAAAAAATCCAAAAATTTCAACTTAAATTATAGGGAATACAAAGCATTTAAAGATCTTGAGAAGAATGATAAAATTACTATCAAACCATCGGATAAAGGTGGTAATGTTGTTATTCTGGATACATCCTCATATGTCAGTGAATGTACTAGGTTATTATCTGATCAACACTGTTAAAAGATTATACCACAAGACCCGACTGAAACTTTTCTGACTGAATTGTTGGCAATTTTGCACTCAGGTCTAGAAAATAAGGTGATTACAAAAACTGTATTGGAGTTTATATTCATTAAACATCCCCCCTTGTCCACATTTTACCACCTACCTAAGGTACATAAGGGCGTCTAGCCACCACCAGGTAGACCAATAGTGTCTGGCGTGGGCAATCTTACGTCCAACACCAGCGTCTATCTTGACACATTCCTACGCCCTTTTGTTGAAACACTTCCCTTGTATCTTAAAGATACAAAAGCAGCTTTGCTGAGATTAGAGGACATTACAGTGGACAATAACACTTTACTTGTGGGGATTGATGTAGAGAGCTTGTTTACAAGTATACCTCATTCTTCAGGACTACAAGCTGTTAAACACTTTCTTCGAGCTAGAGATACTCACTCATAGGCACATAATGATTTTGTTTTAAAGTTATTGAACTTTGTGTTGACCAGGAATTTCTTTTTATTCAATCATAAAATCTATCATCAAATACAAGGTACCGCCATGGGCACCACGTGTCCTCCCACCTATGCTAACTTATACCTGGGCTGGTGGGAGGAAACCGTGGTGTTCATGGAGGAATACTCTATGTATACTGACCATATCGACCTTTGGTCGTGGTACATCGATGATGTGCTACTCCTATGGAGTGGCACTAAGGAACTCCTGGTCGAGTTTATTGATAAGCTTAATGACAATACACACAATCTCAAACTTACCTTTGAAGTCCAAACTGAGAGTATCAACTTCCTCGACATCACCATTTATAAACAGAAGGATGGTAAATTAGAGACAACTATATACCGTAAACCTACGGCAACGAACAGTCTCCTTGTAGCAGATAGCCACCACCCAAGACAACTCATTACTAACATACCCACTGGGCAGTTTTTACGTCTTAAGCGGAATTGTATGACCTTGACAGAGTTTAAAATTCAGGCTAAAGACCTCACCAGACGCTTCCTAGACAGAGGATATTCCAACGCTACAGTTAAAAAAGCCTACCATAGATCACTCACCACACCCAGGCCTAATCTCATAACTGACCACCCTAGAGTCACTGATGATGAGACCCAGACAATACGTTTTGTTGGCACCTATTGTAACCAATGGCGGTCCATTCGCCAGATCCTGACCAAACATTGGCATATATTACTCCAGGATCAGGACCTGGCGAAGATACTGCAGTCTACACCTAATATGGTTAGCCGCAGAGCGTGCAATTTACGCGACCGTTTGGTCAAAAGCCATTTTCAGACCAAACCGTCACGAACATGGTTGGGCAAAAAACCTAACGGTACGTACACCTGTGGACGCTGTAAGGCTTGTCCTTCAGTCAAGGTAACTAAAACATTCACTGATTCTACATCACTTCATACCTATACCATCAAAGACTTTATTAACTGTCTTACCACAGGTGTGGTGTATTTTATCCAGTGCGCTTGTGGAAAGCAGTATGTTGGCGAAACACACAGGGCTTTTAAAGTATGTATTCTGGAACACCTGGGGTAGGTGCGGAACAAACTCGACACACCGGTGGCCAGACATATCAATGATACACATCACGGTGATTCCTCCTATATCAGTTTCATAGGCATAGCTCATATACCCTGGGGCCCACGCAAGGGCAACTGGGACACTAGGCTGCGTCAGCGAGAATGCCGATGGATCTATCACCTTAACACACTGGCACCACACGGATTGAAAGAGGGTTTTATTTTCTCCTCATTTCTCTCGTAGGGTTAGAGGGATCCAGGTATATAGGATGTATTACTACCAGCTTAGATGGAGCCGTTTTGACTTTTTAGGCGGCTCCGTCTAGTGTAGCTCACTCCTACATTATTCATCCACCCTGGCCCCCCTTGCTCACCTGATGTGTATCATTTGTATAAACAACAATTTTTTATAAACAACAATTTTTTATAAGTTCACCGCCCAAATTCCATTCATACTGCTTTTCTGTATTATGCCTGTCTAGTGTGACCTCATCCATTCATGGGCATACTTTGCCTTTATTGGGAGAGACCCTGCTACTTTAGGTTTGGATCCTACTATCATGTGGTGACATGGTTCTATATCCCTTCCAGACCTGTCCCTATTCCCTTCCATCCATCCACCCCCTCCCCCCCCATCCTCCCCACCCCCATCCCTCGCTCCGATTCCTTATTGTTCTGTGAGGGTAATTTGTTTACCTACTATGCCTCTTTAATACTATTTGGCATGCATCATCCGCCCCTCCCCTCCAGGGAGGGTTTATAAAGTCCTATTACACGATGTTACATACTACTCCCCCTTGAGAAAGCGCGCAGTGATGCGTGAAACGTACGTCGGGGAACGCAGTGACGTCATTACGTTGACGCATGCGCGGCTTGTGTTTGGAGTCACGGCTGCTCCAGAGACTACACGGAGCTTCAGCTGCTTATACCATCACTCGCAGGGTTTGAAATATCAGGTTTTATACTACCATACTAGGCCATATCCTATGGGGTTTTCTACTCATGCGACATCTTGGTCTGTTACCACATATGAGTGTGTGGGACCCGGCGTTTACAGCATAAGTTCTGATTAAGTTGCTCTAGACACTTTACAGAGCCCTAACTACAGCTGTTATTTATCACCATACGCAGGAGGTTAGATACAATATACTAGTCTATATTTTGTTTTCATTCAGCTCCTTTATGCCCTACCCTGCGCTGTTTATTACCACAGCATTATTTTGGTTTACCCCACATGTGCGTGTTGGGACTGTGCAGCTTTAGTATAGCTTCCGATTTGACATAAGCTATATGTTTTGAACACTATTTGTTCATATTTTTGTAACGTGACACCACATATGGGGATTTTATCTATGCACTGTTGTGCATTTTTATAGTGTCTCGTTGTTTTTAGCATTCTATTAAAGTATTTGTTATTTTCATTTGAGTGTGACCTTTTTGCGGGGCATCCTATTTAAGGATTAGGCAATTGTTTGGCCTTCTATGAGTTGACCTTATACCATATTTGGTCACCTATCTAGAGTGCAACTATAGGGGGCTGTATATAATCCTAGGTGATTATTTGTGTGTCATTATTCATGTTTTCTCCCTTGCACCAGGTAAATTATTTTCTGATTTTTTTGTATGTGTGTCTGGTGTAGCGACATGCCCCTTGTGTATATATATTGACTGTATCTGGACTGCCTGAACTGACTCCTTTGTACATTATTGGAGTGCCCAATAACTCTGGACCCCGACAATCTAGGCACAATCTGATAAGAATTTCTCTGCAAAATCCCCCTTGAAACTCATATCCTTGCAATCTCTTTTTGCTGGCTTCCCTGGAAAGGTAAAACAAATATAAATTATTTTTTGTTGCACAATTTCATACATTGCAGATAAAATTAACAGGTTCAAAAGCTAACACTCTTAAACCCCAAATATGGATTGGAGGTAACCAGCCGGACATAATATATTTATTGATGGCCTGGTTACCCCTTCACCGTCACATGTCCAATTTATGGTTATAAAAAAATACAATAAGTGAAAAGTCTTCCATGAATTATGGGTTGACATAAGATAAAACATAATAATTACTCTTTATTATGATGAAATGTGTAGGCTATAAGATTTTACTGTTGCTGTTGATCGAGATGTTGATGTTCTTTCTAAGGTTACTGCACATAAAAAGTGTTGTAATTTAATTGTAAACTCCCTTGAGAAGTGCACAGGAAAGTGACCTTTATATTCAATAACCAACAACCATGTAATTCTTTCCTTTCTCTAAAAACTGCATGTGCCTAGATATGAATTGAGGCACCTGCTGTGTCTATAATCCAATTAAATTGCTTCTGGCAGCAAAGGTTTTTACGATCATAAACATACTATGTTAAGAGGAACGTTATTGGGTGTGCTGGTGACAACATTAATCAACACATGGTACACATATTTCAGTTGACTTAAAAGTAGGCAAGCAATTTAATAAAGCATGAGAAATGTAATAAAGCATGGGAAAGGCCAGCAGGTTGCTATGTTGTATAGAGAGATAGGAATAAGCAGAAGAAATAGAGGTAGTGGTGATACCACTTTATAGATTTTTTTTTGTGGGGAACGGTGGTTTCAGAGGCCCCGCGCTCTACCCCAAGGCATTTAAGTTAGATGCTGGGGGACAACGTGAGGCCTCTGCAACCTCAACTTAACGGGATTCAGTAGGCTTCTGGATGCGTCACCATGGCAATGTTGTGGCAAATGATGCCGCAGGGTTATGTAACGTGCACATAGCCATAGTAACGTGCATCAAATGATGCTGCGGGGTCGCCTGACATGATGTCAAAAGACCCGTGGCGTCATTTGGCACTGGGTCACAGGAAAGGGGAGGAGTGTGGCGCTAGTGCTGGGGCTGACACACAGGGGGGCACAGCTCTGAAACTTTGTGCACCCCTGTTACAGATCATTAGTAAGACCTCACCTAGAATACTGTAGAGACCATTTTTCCAGAAGGAAACATATTCAGTACATTTAGAGAATGTGCAAATAATGGTTAATAAAATAATAGATGGTCTACATCATAAAACTTCAGAAAAGACTGAAGGACCTTAGTATGTACAGCTTAGCGAAAAGACGGCAGAGGCGGTATGATAAAACAAAAGGGAAGCATATTTTAGAGCGAGAAATACTAGAACAAGAGGTTATAATCTGAAGTGCAAGGGTGTCCAGGATCAAGGAAAATGTGAGGAAAGCCTTATAATTGAAAGGCTGATGGATTAATGGAAAAGACTTCCAACAGGTGGTAGATGTTAATACAGTATGAGAATGCAAACAGCCTTGGGATAGAGATAAACTGTCAGAAATATAAAAGAAAGCCAAGGATCAATAAGATCTCAAGTTTTACAGCAGATAGGAAAATGGGCAGACCAGGTGGGCAAAGGGCTTATCTGTTGCCAAATTATATATATCCTGCAGAATCCATTGCTGCAGGGGAAGTGCTGTGTGCTGGGTGATAATGGTGAAAGGCAGAGTTGCAGACCCGTCTAAGACATGCAAATGAGCATACAGTAATATTTCCAAAATTTATATATATATATATATATATATATATATATATATATATATATATATATATATTTAATAAAAAAATAAATAGATGATACCGTTCTGTGGCTAACAAAATGCTTTTATTTGTGCGAGCTTTCGAGATACACTGATCTCTTCTTCCGGCGATGTTACAATGAATGAAGCAAGCAAAAGGTATACTTAAAAACAGTGTCTCTTGGAATGTTATCTGTGCTAGTCCTTCCCCCGGTGTGGATGTGTTTTATGGCTAGATGTGTCAAAAGGTTCCTGAAAACAAGTGATGTAAGAGTGTGTGTGTGTATCTGTGTGAATATAAATGAACGGAGAGCCCACAGTATATACAGTGCTTTACAAAAGGTGTGTGTGGAGTGGGAGTGGATATAAATGGTGTGGGTACCTCTACATGAATATATGAATATATGAATATATGAATATATATATATATATGTATATGTATATGTATATGTATATATATATATATATATATATATATATATATATATATATATGTATTTGTATATATGTATATGTATATATGTATATATGTATATATTTATATATGTATATATTTATATATATATATATATATATATATATATATATATATATATAAATATATATATAAAGGAGTGGCTCAGTGAGTAAAGACACTGACTCTAACACAGAGTTTGAAGCAGGGGAGCCTGGTTCAATTCATGGTGACGGCTCCTTGTGACCTTGGGCAAGTCGCTTTATCTACCTGTGCCTCAGGCACCAAAAACATAGATTGTAAGCTCCACAGGGACCTGTGTCTGTAAAACTAGCAGCGCTATATAAGAACATGATACTGTATGTATACATATATATATACACACACACACATACATATATATAATATATATATCTTCAATAACATTGTTATGATTCAAATTTTAATTCAACTTTTTTTCTAATGCAGATGCAAATGCCTTCAAAAGTATCCTATAAATACTCTATGTAGAGTATGTTAACTTTGTAGATAATCACAAATTACACTCTTCCAAACCTTGCTTCATTTTAGTTTAGATAGCTGACTTACCATGACTCACCATCTGTTGTTTATGAGCATCACTTTGTGCATGTTTTATTATTTGCTTTATTATTTTGTCCTGTGATACTTCCGTAAAATTCCATGGCTATAAGCATCTTGTCTAGGGTGGAACTTGATAATCTTAATAAGGTTTTCAGAGCTAATTAATCTTTATAGGTCAATCATTCACCTCACAGAATACACGGGGGGGATTCAGTGAGCTCAGAAGACTGTGGCTAATCTCTGCAATTTTTTTTCCAGCAGTACCCTACCAGTAGTTCAATAACCAGCATGAAACAAAGTGCACTCCTTTGAGTTAACTAAGCAAGACTGAGGTTTCTTCTTGACTAATTATCAACAAAAAACAGAAATGCCCAAAGCTACTTCCAATGTGACAAAAATACACAGTGCAATACCTTTATTTCTCTTGTAAAAATTGTCATTTAGTTTAACCCTTTTGCCAAAGCGTTTTAAGCCTGCTGCCACTTACAAGACATGACCGTAGTAGGGCCTAACACTCACCTGGGTTAAAATTCTTATTTACCTGTATAATTACAGGAAGAATGAACACATTGGATCTGTCGTTACCTGGCAAATTGAAACTGACCTGCCAACTTGGAAAGTGGGGTGGAGCAAGCTTAAACCTTTTGGGGGATAGGCCACTACCCTCCCATAAGCAACTGAGACCAGCTGCACACAATTAACAAAATACACAGATTCCCAACAAGCTCTGAGAAACCCCAACCAATACTACACAACATATATATACGTCCCTGAGGAAGGTCACACTTTGATGACCGAAACGTTGGATGCAGTGCCATGTATTTCTCTTGAAAACAATATCTCGGGATTTCCCTGGCTGTGTGCCGTCTCGTTTTTTTCCCGGACCCCCATCTGGTAAAATCTATTTGTATATATAAATAATATATATATATATATATATACACCGCTAAACCCCGTTATAGCGCGGTCCTCAGGGGCCACCCGATCCGACCACGCAAGAACCGGGGTCGCGCTATTTTTTTTTTAAAAATGGCCGCCGCGTGCCTGATCGGGAGGGAGTTAGGAGGGAAGGAAGGAAGGAAGAGGTGGCCGGAAGCCCTACACGTCCCCTAGCAATGGCGAGTCCAGCCACAACCTGCTCCTTACCTCCCACCACCGGCATCCATTTCCTCCCCCCCCAGGCCCCCACACCTACCGGCCCTCCGCGGCATAGCCCACGTGGCCTACTGAGTCCCAGCCTGCTCCTCACTCACCCCCCCTCCTCCCGACACCCCCCCTCCTCCCGACACCCTCCCCCCTCCTCCTGATGCCAGCTCCGCTCCGATCTCAGCAGCCGACACCAAAGGTAGGGAGGGGGAGTGGGAGGTGTGGTGTAGTGTGCCGTGAGTGCTGAGAGAGTGTGTTGTGAGTGCTATGAGAGTGTGCTGTGAGTGCTGTGTGCTGTGAGAGCTGTGTGCTGTGAGTGTGCTGTGAGTGCTATGTGCTGTGTGCTGTGAGAGCTGAGTGCTGTAAGAGTGTGCTGTGAGTGCTGTGTGCTGTGAGAGTATGCAGTGAGTGCTGTGTGCTGTGAGCAGTGTGCAGTGAGAGTGTGTGCTGTGAGCAGTGTGCTGGAAGTGTGTGCAGTGTGCAGTGTGTGCAGTGAGAGTGTGTGCAGTGAGAGTGTGTGCAGTGAGTGTGTATGCAGTGAGTGTGTATGCAGTGAGAGTGAGTGTGTGTGCAGTGAGAGTATGTGCTGTGAGAGTGTGTGCAGTGAGAGTGTGTGCAGTGAGAGTGTGTGCAGTGAGAGTGTGTGCAGTGAGAGTGTGTGCAGTGAGAGTGTGTGCAGTGAGAGTGTGTGCAGTGAGAGTGCTGGGAGTTAGTGCTGGGAGTGAGTGCAGTGAGAGTGTGTGCAGTGGTGCAGTGAGAGTGTGTGCAGTGAGAGTGTGTGCAGTGAGAGTGTGTGTGCAGTGAGAGTGTGTGCAGTGAGAGTGTGTGCAGTGAGAGTGTGTGCAGTGAGAGTGTGTGCAGTGAGAGTGTTTGCAGTGAGAGTGTGTGCAGTGAGAGTGTGTGTAGTGAGTGCTGGGAGTGTGTGCTGTGTGGTGTGTGCAGTGTGCAGTGAGAGTGTGTGCAGTGTGCAGTGTGAGTGAGTGCTGGGAGTGAGTGCTGGGAGTGAGTGCAGTGAGAGTGTGTGCAGTGGTGCAGTGAGAGTGTGTGCAGTGAGAGTGTGTGCAGTGAGAGTGTGTGCAGTGAGTGCTGGGAGTGTGAATTGTGGTGTGTGATGTGTGCAGTGTGGTGTGTGGTGTGTGCAGTGTGCAGTGAGAGTTTGTGCAGTGAGAGTGTGTGCAGTGCTGCAGTGAGAGTGTGTGCAGTGAGAGTGTGTGCAGTGAGTGCTGGGAGTGTGTGCAGTTTGCAGTGTGCAGTGTGCTGTGTGAGTGTGTGCAGTGAGAGTGTGTGCAGTGAGAGTGTGTGCAGTGAGAGTGTGTGCAGTGTGGCAGTGTGCAGTGTGCTACGGTCATGCCTTGTAAGTGGCAGCAGGCTTAAGATGCTTTGGCCAAAGGGTTAAACTAAATGACCCTTTTGACAAGAGATATATAGGTATTGCACTGTGTATTTTTGTCACATTGGAAGTAGCTTTGGGCATTTCTGTTTTTTGTTGTATACATTTAGCCACGCAAACTAGCACACCTTTTCACACTTATATGTATGTATGTGTGTGGATATATATATATATATATATATATATATATATATATATATATATATATATATATATATATATATATATATATATATATATATATATATATACATGTAGAGGTATCAGTACCGTGTTAGCCGAGCTTCAATAATCAAAAAATAAATAGATGATACCGTTCTGTGGCTAACGAAATGCTTTTATTTGTGCGAGCTTTCGAGATACACTGATCTCTTCTTCCGGCGATGTTACAATGAATGAAGCAAGGATAACTTAAAAACAGTTTCTCTTGGAATGTTATCTGTGCTTCTCCTTCCCCCGGTGTGGATGTGTTTTATGGCTAGAGGTGTCAAAGGGTAACTGAAAGCAAGTGAAGAAAGAGTGTGTATGTGTATCAGTGTGAATAAAAATGAATGGACAGCCCACAGTATAAACAGTGCTCTACACAAGGTGTGTGTGGAGTGAGAGGGATATAAATGGTGTGGGTGGGTGTGGAAATGTGAGAGTTTGTAGCACAACTAAAAGTGTGTGTGGATACTATGTGGTCCCTATTGGTGTATATGGATGGAAAAATAAGGAGTATTAGTATGTGTGAGAGACAGCTGTGTGTGCATACATATAGCACAGTATGTACAGACATGGCCTTTAGCGCTCATGGGAAGAGAGTTCGCTAGAAGAGATCAGTGTATCTCGAAAGCTCGCACAAATAAAAGCATTTCGTTAGCCACAGAACGGTATCATCTATTTATTTTTTGATTATATATATATATATATATATATATATATATATATATTGAAATACACAAAGAAATACCGCCTCAACACAATAAATCACTGATGTCCACAAAAACTATGAACTTATAGTATAGATAGTACTAGACAGTGGTGCTGGAGGTTGAAATAATGTTATACCAACAAAGAAAGCAACCTACAAAAAGCACACGGGCATACCAAGGGAGTGTAAACATAGATTTATTAAAGTGTGTTAAAAACAAGGGATAAAGATTAAAAGAGGAGGGGGACTCACATCTACCATTGTATGCACCTCGAGGCAAGGGTATGGTGGTTTGGACAAGTTCCAACGTACAGTTCAAAATAACTATCAAGAGCTCTAAGTTGAGCGTACCTGTGTATCATATGTAAACACTGAAAATAAATGCATATCCAACAAAAAGTCAATTGGTGTTAGCAGACAAATAGCTGCAATAGTTGGAAGCATAGATAATACAGATGTCAATAATGTGTATACATCACCATTAGGAACATAAATTGCTGATAACAGGAAATAGCCATAGCCCCTTATCAGGAAAGAAAGGTAGGGGTCCCACTCCTCAGACTCCCACTCCAACGCGTTTCGACTTAAAACGGTCTTCTTCGGGGAGTGGTGAGGGGAGAAATGAGCTAGAATTTATAGGTGAACAAATTTGAGAGAATTCCCGCCAAAAACACATTTAAAAGATAAAAGCTGTTTTGAATGGGGCTATTTTCCCTTAAGGCACAGCGTTGTGATTGCTGTGGCAACCCAACAATTGATCTCATTGGTCTAAGCAAGTTAGATGGTACACAGAATGTCCCTACGTGTCAGGACTGGGTTGTGACGCATATGACGTCATCGCGCATAGTGCGTCGTCACGTGATGTTCCCACACTGACCGTGAAGACATCTAGTCAAATGTGCGCCAGCCCACACGAATGGGAGGAGACGGGGACCACACTAACATCAAAGCGAAGGCCCTACTACACTCACCATGATTACACAACACCACAACAATAGGCACAGGGTCTTCACCCGGCAAAAATCGGGAGGTGATGCCATGACGTCATCACGCATGGAAGGTCAAGGCGGAGGGCGGTATTACTAAAGGCACAGTGTCCTAGTAACTATAGTGATCTAAACAACGACATCATTGGTCTAGATGGGTCTTGTGATACATATGAAGTCCCTACGTTCCAAAATTAGAGTCTGATGCGTGTGACGTCATTGCGCATGGCACGTCATCACGGAGGGTTACTATAGTAACTATAGGGGCGTCTTATCAGACGAGCACCAACCAAAATAAGAGGTGGCAACTGAAACTGTATTCAATATTAAATAAGTGGTCCTGCTAACCCTCCCAGGATCCACCGTCACAATGTGAAATACACCCAAATCAAAGAATCAAAAGGTGGCGCCACAATGCATCACTAGTTGCAAGTCAAAACATGGGGTGGTCAGTGAGATAGCACAAATGTAAGCAGAAAGGCCAAGTAAATAGGGGAAAAACATAGACCAAGGTGGCAAATATACTTAAGTGGAATACGCAGTATGATTATATATTAGTTGCAAACCATGAGAAAATTATGTTTGCTAAGCAACCAAGGTCTATGAAAAAACCACCTAATTGTAATATACACTGAAGAAATAAACATTGCTATAGTGGCAGGCAATATTTGCAGACAATTCCAAATACAGGCAAAAGAGTAATAAATGTCAACTGACAAAAATAATTGTTATCATAAGAATACTCCATGTTATAATGAGCAAGGGAAATATCTTACATATAGTCCAGAATTCCGGATCACAGTAGGTAAAAAAGTCTAGTGGCATTCACACATAAAGCAGTACCGTGGGATCAGGGGCATAAAGCAGAACCCCAAGTCAAAAAGTTACATAGCATAATCCATGATCACATGGCTTGGTTCAAAATTGAGACTTGGTTGGCTCACACATCTGGAGAAGCAATGTCTCCAAAGTACAAAGGTAATCCAAATGTGGGATGAAGTATCCCAATAAAAGACTCCATGTTGTAACGAAAATGCAAAGCTTCCATCATTGGGTCTGTAGTTTCAAATCAGTTCCGAAGTAGAATAATCCCAGTATAAATGATGTCTCAGAAGCATAGAAAACGATCCAGTTGCGAAGCGAGGGATCCCAGGTAGAGGTGCTAATCCACAGCACGGACATAAGAGAGAAGGCAAAAGGTGAAAGCCATATATTAGAGCATCATAAACATGTCAAAGGAAAACAAACCATGACAAGGAAATATTGTTATAAAAACATGGCAAAGCCAAGGTAATCATTCAGCCCTCGCGGAATCATGGTACCCAACTGCACGATCCACCTGCATTCCCTCCTCAACAGAGCCTTCTCAAGGTCGCTACCACGGGCACCGAGAGAGACCCTGTCAAAGACGAACGCAGTAAGGACCGCACAGTCGGATCCATGATGACGCAAGAAATGACGAGCAACCGAGGTAATTTTCTTCCAGGAGTCTAGATCTCGTTGTGCGTTTTTTATATTGCGTGTGTGTTCGAGAACACGAAAACGTAGTTCCCTGGTGGTCATGCCCACATAAGCAAGTCCACAGGGGCAAGAGAGACGATAAACTACTCCCTTACTCTTACAATTGAGAAAAGAGAGTATTTTATAGGTCCGTGACTTTGTAGTGTTAGCAAATGTAGTAGTTTGTTGCATATATCTGCACGCAGAACACACACCGCACTTAAAAAAACCTGGCTTACGCTGTTGGGATAAAAAGGTGGGATTTACCTGAGGGGTATAATGACTGCGGATTAACTTATCATGCAGATTCGGAGATCTGCGACTGGTAAGACTTACATGGTCACCAAGTATGTTTCTAAGTTCTGTATCTGTCTTCAGAATATCCCAATGTTTCTGTAAAATACCCCTCAAGTCGGACCACTGTTGGTTAAAAGTACCAAAAAATCTGATTTGTTTCCTGCCTTTATACTTAGGTTTTGGTTGTAGTAAGTTGTCACTAGCCACTTTGAGGCAGTTGGTATAGCCTTTGTGGATTTGTGTTTTAGTATATCCACGTTTAGAAAACCTTTTTTTTAGTTCTGCAGCTCTAAGTTCAAAGGTGATTTTAGATGAACAGTTTCTCTTGAGTCTAAGGAATTCACTGCGGGGAATCCCTGAGATTTGATGGTAAGGATGGGAACTGGAGGCATGAAGGACAGAATTTGTCGCAGTCGTCTTGCGGTAAATGTCAGTCTCAATCATGCCTGTCTGATCAATGCTGATCCTAACATCCAAAAAATCTACGGAGGTAGGACTGCAAAGGTGGGTGAGTTTGATATTGAGTTCATTGTGGTTGAGAGCATCGATGAAATCTGCAAATGCATCACTGGTGCCATGCCAGACCACCAGGATGTCATCGATGTATCTCAGCCACAATAAACCAAAGTCGCTCAAGTGACGGTATTGATCTGAAAAAACAACCTCTCTCTCCCACCTGCCTAAGAATAGGTTCGCATAGGAGGGTGCGCAAGCCGCTCCCATAGCTGTGCCTCTTACTTGCAAATAATATTTATTTTTGAATATGAAATAATTATGAATAAGAATAAATTGGAGTAGGTCTATTATAAAGTTAACTAAATCGGCGGAAATATCCTGCATTGATAAATAAAATTTGGATGCTTGGATACCCCCACGATGGGGGATACTGGTATACAGGGACTCCACATCACAGGTCGCGAGGATGGTATCCCCATCGACCGTGATGCAGCTGACCCTGGACAGCACCTCCATCGTATCTCGCAAATAAGAAGGTAAATTAACAACAGCGAGGCACAGAAAAGAATCAATGAAGCGGATAGCAGGTTCACACAACCCCCCTATGCCTGAAACAATAGGGCGACCTGGTGGGCGAGAGGCATTTTTGTGGACCTTGGGCAATAAGTAAAAAGTTGGAATTACAGGGAATTTGGGGATCAAGCCATCATAATTGCGCTTAGTGATAATATTGTTATCTAAAGCAATACGTAAAATGCGATCTAGGTCAGACCTGAAACGCACAGTGGGGTCACATGCAAGTTCAGAATAACATGAGGCATCATGTAACTGTCTATATGCCTCACGTTCATACATACACTGGGGCCATTTAACAACATTTCCCCCCTTGTCAGATTGTTTGATTACAACAGAAGGGATCTGTTGTAACTCTTTGATGGCCAACTACTCTTCCTTACCCAAATTCGTAGTATAATGTATTATGGGTAGTTTTAAAATCTCTTCCGTAACTGCCGTGGCAAACACATCGACTGACGAGCAGCTTTGGATGGGTGGACAGAATGTAGATGTAGGTTTCGTCTGCAGCATAATGTCCTTAGTAGATGTCTTAATCATGTCTTGTTCCTCCAAAAGCGCAACTATGTTATCCAATGTCTGTAATTCTTCTTGGCCCCACGTCGCAGAATTTGATGGGTCTATAGCAGGATCTTGGGATTTAGAGAAATGTTTGTTGAGTAATAACTTCCGACAAAATAAATTTAGGTCTTTGATAACCTCAAATTTGTCCATAAAACTGGTGGGGGAAAAGGATAAGCCCTTCTTCAATACTCTGATTTGAGCATCAGAGAGAATGATTTCAGACAGGTTGATAATGTTGAGATCGTCATTTACCAGGCCCGTCGATGTTGATACTGGGGCTTGTAGCCGAATGTCTCTCTGTCTCTGAGTTGCCTTCCTTCCCCGCATCGTCTTCCTCTTCTCGGGCGCGAACCCCTGTCTAAAAAAGAGGTTGACGAGGGCCCAAGGCAATTAGCTGTGGATGTTGTGGCACGTTGTGCATCAGTGTCTGATGAATCTAGATCAGTGGTAGCAGCGTCTGAAGACAGAGAGGCATCACGGCCCTGGTGGCGTGTTTTTATGGAACCCTTACCTCTCTTCCACCTATACACCAATTTTTTCTCAAAATCTATGATATCCCTATCAATTTATTTTTTTTGTAATAAATCAGACCTTCTTCATATTTTGCCAGTTCACTTTCTACCTGATCAATAGCTGTAGAAGTCACGTTCCTAAGTTCTTTTTTGCCTTTTCAATTTTATCAGTCAAATCAACCAACATAAGTTTGTCATGTTCAATTAGAATGGCTATCAGCTCCAGTGAGCATCTAGTAAGGGATGCTTCCCAACGTTCTTTTAAAGAAGTATCAGAAAATTCAAAAGCAGGAAAGAGTTTAATCCTCAACCCTCTTGGGATAATCTTATGGAAGAGATAGTTATCAAGTGTTGTGCGATTCCACCAGCTGTGCAACCTCCTCTGTGATAAGTATTTAAACGTGTTTAGTAAATCTGTTTCTGTGTATCTCGGAACAGGGGTATCAGTGCTATTATCAGCTGGATCAATACGTGTAAAAGAGAAGGCTACTTTGGCGCTTGCAATTCTCTGCTCATCCTGAGCACTGAAATTCATACTAGCTCGTTATGTAATGAGGGAAAAGGGAAATATAGGATTAAAAGTGGAGCTGGTATTGGGAATTGCTATACAAAGAAAGCAAAAGACATATTGAAATACACAAAGAAATACCGCCTCAACACAATAAATCACTGGTGTCCACAAAAACTGTCAACGTATAGTATAGATAGTACTAGACAGTGGTGCTGGAGGTTGAAATAATGTTATACCAACAAAGAAAGCAACCTACAAAAAGCACACGGGCATACCAAGGGAGTGTAAACATAAATTTATTAAAGTGTGTTAAAAACAAGGGATAAAGATTAAAAGAGGAGGGGGACTCACATCTAACATCGTATGCACCTAGAGGCAAGGGTATGGTGGTTTGGACAAGTTCCAACGTACAGTTCAAAATAACTATCAAGAGCTTTAAGTTGAGCGTACCTGTGTATCATATGTAAACACTGAAAATAAATGCATATCAAACAAAAAGTCAATTGGTGTTAGCAGACAAATAGCTGCAATAGGTGGAAGCATAGATAATACAGATGTCAATAATGTGTATACATCACCATTAGGAACATAAATTGCTGATAACAGGAAATAGCCATAGCCCCTTATCGGGAAAGAAAGGTAGGGGTCCCACTCCTCAGACTCCCACTCCAACGTGTTTCGACTTAAAACGGTCTTCTTCGGGGAGTGGTGAGGGGAGAAATGAGCTAGAATTTATAGGTGAACAAATTTGAGAGAATTCGCACCAAAAACACATTTAATAGATAACAGCTGTGTTGAATAGGGCTATTTTCTCTTAAGGCACAGCGTTGATTGCTGTAGCAACCCAACAATTGATCTCATTGGTCTAAGCAAGTCATATGGTACACGTACACAGAATGTCCCTACGTGTCAGGACCGGGTTGTGACGCATATGACGTCATCGCGCATAGCGCGTCGTCACGTGATGTTCCCACACTGGCCGTGAAGGCATCTAGTCAAATGTGTGCCAGCCCAAATGAATGGGAGGAGACGGGGACAACACTAACATCAAAGCGAAGGCCCTACTACACTCACCATGATTACACCACACCACAACAATAGGCACTTGGTCTTCACCCGGCAAAAATCGGGAGGTGACGCCATGATGTCATCACGCATGGAAGGTCAAGGCGGAGGGCGGTATTACTAAAGGCACAGTGTCCTAGTAACTATAGTGATCTAAACAACGACTTCATTGGTCTAGATGGGTCTTGTGATACATATGAAGTCCCTACGTTCAAAAATTAGAGTCTGACGCATGTGACGTCATTGCGCATGGCACGTCATCATGGAGGGTTACTATAGTAACTATAGGGGCGTCTTATCAGACGAGCACCAACCAAAAAAAGGGGTGGCAACTGAAACTGTATTCAATATTAAATAAGAGGCCCTGCTAACCCTCCCAGGATCCACCATCACAATGTGAAATACACCCAAATCAACATGATAAGAATCAAAAGGTGGCGCCACAATGCATCACTAGTTGCAAGTCAAAACATGGGGTGGTCAGTGAGATAGCACAAATGTAAGCAGAAAGGCCAAGTAAATAGGGGAAAAACATAGACCAAGGTGGCAAATATACTTAAGTGGATACGCAGTATGATTATATATTAGTTGCAAACCATGAGAAAATTATGTTTGCTAAGCAACCAAGGTCTATGAAAAAACCACCTAATTGTAATATACACCGAAGAAATAAACATTGCTATAGTGGCAGGTAATATTTGCAGACAATTCCAAATACAGGCAAAAAAGTAATAAATGTCAACTGACAAAAATAATTGTTATCATAAGAATACTCCATGTTACAACGAGCAAGGGAAATATCTTACATATAGTCCAGAATTCCGGATCACAGTAGGTAACAAAGTCTAGTGGCATTCGCACATAAAGGAGTACCGTGGGATCAGGGGCATAAAGCAGAACCCCAAGTCAAAAAGTTACATAGCATAATCCATGATCACATGGCTTGGTTCAAAATTGAGACTTGGTTGGCTCACACATCTGGAGAAGCAATGTCTCCAAAGTACAAAGGTAATCCAAATGTGGGATGAAGTATCCCAATAAAAGACTCCATGTTGTAACGAAAATGCAAAGCTTCCATCATTGCGTCTGTAGTTTCAAATCACAAGCAACCTATCACAAGGAGAACAGTGGCCATCTTGAATATATTAAACTGGTAAGTAGTACTAATGTATTAATGAGCATGCGCATAGTCAATGACCCATGTGAATTAACTGTATTGCAATTGCTTTACTGATACATATTGCAATTTGTTTAACACACTGTTAGCTATTGCATGCCCAATACTTGATGGATTTAGCGCACAAATAATTCCATACAGCCACGTCATCCTTGTATATATGTTTTTTATCTCTACACAATTCTCTGCACTATTTTGGTGAGCACATTAGGTGTTCCACAGTAATTGCTTCCCTGCCAGCCATTCTGCCCATCAGCCTGTTCGCGCAAACTGTTAATTCACATGGGTCATTGACTATGCGCATGCTCATTAATACATTAGTACTACTTACCAGTTTAATATATTCAAGATGGCCACCGTTCTCCCTGTGATAGGTTGCTTGTAGGGCACACAGGCAGGTGATGCTAATTTTCTGTGATTGGTGTTTTTCAGCAGCACTGGAGTTTGGGGCTATATATATGTACTCTGCACTGCATTCATTGCACCACTTTGAGAAAGGTCCCACTGGGGGACCGAAACGTCAGTTTATGTGTCTTTTTCAATACAAAAACTTGTGATAAAACTTACCAGAGTGCTGTCTCCTGATCTCGTGCTTCAAACGGTATCGTATGGTTTATATATATATATATATATATATATATATATATATATATATACACTAGCTGATATACCCGGCGTTGCCCGTGATGTAATGTTCTGGCTCCCCCATCCTCCCTCTCAACTCCCTTCCCCCACTCTTCACAGCTGTTCAGGCTTCCCCCCTTCTCTCCTGATTCCCCCCCTCTCTCCTAACTCCCCCCTCTCTCCTGACTCCCTCCCCCCTCTCTCCTGACTCCCTCCCACCTCTCTCCTAACTCCCCCCCTCTCTCCTGACTTCCTCCCCCCCTCTCCTGACTCCCTCCCCCCTCTCCTGACTTCCTCCCCCCCTCTCCTGACTCCTCCCCTCTCCTGACTCCCTCCCCCCCTCTCTACTGACTCCCTCCCCCCCTCTCCTGACTCCCTCCCCCCCTCTCCTGACTCCCTCCCCCCTCTCTACTGACTCCCTCCCCCCTCTCTACTGACTCCCTCCCCCCTCTCTCCTGACTCCCTCCCCCACTCCCCCCTTTCCCCCTCTCCCCCCTCTCCTGACTCCCTCTCTCCCCCCCCTCTCCTGACTCCCTCCCCCCCCTCTCCTGACTCCCTCTCTCCCTCCCTCTCCTGACTGACTCCCCCCCCTCTCCTGACTGAATAGCACCCCCCTTTCTCCTGACTGAATACCATCCCCCGCCTGTCCGCTGTGCGTCGCCATCTTACCCACTCGATGCCACGAGGCAGGTGCAGGAGTAGGGGGTCCTTCCTGGCGCCGCCATCTTAGCCACTCGGCACCGCAAGGCAGCTGCAGGAGGAAGGGGTCCTTCCAGGCGCCGCCATCTTACCCCCACTCGGAGCCGTGAGGCAGCTGCAGGAGGACTGCTGCCTGCCACTGCCTGTCCTCCCACCAGGTAGGAAGGGAAGTGAGCGCCGGGGAGGGAGGGAAGTGACCTCTGGGGAGGGAAGTGAGCACCGGGGAGGGAGGGAAGTGAACGCCGGGGAGGGAGAGAAGTGAGTGTTGGCGGCTGGGGCAGGAGGGCCGTGCCGCACTTACCCTCTGTCCGTGAGCCGTGCAGGGCGGCGCACGTGAGGGTGAGTGTGATGGAGGGGGAGAGAGGACAGAGTGTGTGTGTGTGTGTGTGTGTGTGTGTGTGTGTGTGTGTGTGTGTGTGTGTGTGTGTGTGTGTGTGTGTGTGTGTGTGTGTGTGTGTGTGTGTGTGTGTGTGTGTGTGTGTGTGTGTGTGTGTGTGTGTGTGTGTGTGTGTGTGTGTGGCACCGAGGGGGAAGAGAGTGGCAGTTGGGTGACGTCAGAGCCATCAATCTGATTGGCCAGAGGCTGAGGACCAATCAGATTCACCGCAGCTAGCACTAACCTTTCGATTTATATATTAAGACTAGCTGAGAGACCCGGCGTTGCCCGGAATGTAAATAGATAAAATAAATTGATGTTTAAAATAAAAAGTATAATTTTTAATTGTTCCAGTTGGGGCAAAGATATAAAAACAAAACCACAACTACAATGCCTGAGTAATAAATGTAGGACAACTACACACTGACTGAGAAACTTCTGATCTCTCTGATCTGATGTCAATAAGGGGCGGAGCCAAAATTATAGTAGGCATGAAATGACAGTTAGTGAGGAGATTCTCACAGCAGCCATTTTGTGTAAAGACAGATTAATTTCTACATACATAATAAGACTACTGCATATTAGCATGTGAAAGCAAATAAATAACATTATTTGTAGGCATTAAATGACAGTGAGGAGATTCTCACAGCAGCCATTTTGTGTAAGGACAGATTAATTTCTACAAAACATATGTTTTTTTTTATTCCCTTTTCAGTGAAGCAAATAAATAACAATATGTTTAGGCATTAAATGACAGTTAGTGAGGAGATACTCACAGCAGCCACTTAATATTGTAATGTAGATTCCAACTTATCCCTTTAAGAGATGTAACATTCATCTAATATGGATCTCATGTGATATTAGGTGAAGAAGCATGGTCTCAGGTGTGTGTGTGTGTGTGTGTGTGTGTGTGTGTGTGTGTGTGTGTGTGTGTGTGTGTGTGTGTGTGTGTGTGTGTGTACACAGGGGTGACAGTGAGTTTGTGTGAAACATGGTCTCAGGTGTGAGTGTGTGTGTACAAAGGGGTGACAGTGAGTGTTTGTGTGTAGACAGGAGTGACAGTGTGAGATGGATGAAACTTACCTTGGACTCTGCAGGGGTTCTCTGGGGGTATGGTGTGTCAGTGAGAGTGTGTGACAGTGAAGTAGGCGTGTGTCAGGGATGTCACTGTACCTTTTGGCCAATGAGAGTCGTGTGGGAGGCTGACTATGGGTGGGCGGACACAGGGACCAATGTCTGTTTGTCTATGTAGAGCATACCTCTTGGCCAATGAGAGTCGTGGGGGGGGGCGGGCGGACACAGGGACCAATCATATTCGCCGCATCTAGCACTAACCTTTTGATTTTATATATTAAGATATATATATATATATATATATATTGTGTGGTATTGTTGGGGTTTCCCAGTGCTTGTTGGGAATCTGTGTATTTTGACTACTTATCCCATGAAATATTAAAAGTAGATATAAGGTAGACCAACTCTTTCCTTATACTGTGCAATACTACTGTCAGTGAAAGTCTTTTCTTTTTCTGAAGTACCTTCAAATTGAAGCAGGGTCATATTCCCTGCTGTGACTTCCTGGAAAGAAAATTTTAAATCTCTTGTATTAGTTGTCTGAAAGTTTGAGATGCATCACAGAGTTGATGTAAGCAAAGCTGAAAGTTGTTTCTCAGGAGTCCGCAATCCTCTTAATTGACTTAAATTAAGTTTTGTTTAAGCACATCTAAAATGAAAAATATTCTAAACTGAAACCAGAGATAGTTTGCAGCTTATAATTTGTCACTGCAAATCATAAAGTAGTGACTTCCAGTAAAAGAAATCAAACAATAAAAAAAATTGATTGTTACATATGAGGTGTCAAATACATGTACAAAGAATGTGTACTACCAACTTTTCATCTAATATGGCAAAATATTATGGCATACATCTATTTTGACACTGCTTACAAAAGTCTTCATATATTTATCTGTAGGTTTTACAGCTTATACATTGTGAGTTTACGCTCTACAGTCATCAAATTAATAATAATTGCAATCATATTAAATAATGATATAATTGATAATTTAATATTTAATTCTTACATAGTATTGACATTGCACAAAGCAGAAAAAATATACATACAGTGAATCCCTGGCCAGATGGTTTTACAATCTATTTTTTGGAATACTGGACCCAGAAAACTTACTTGAAAAGAGTCACATTAAGTTGATATTGGATATACTGATCTGAGCTCTTAACCATTGAGAGGTCAGTAACATAACAATAATATGATCTCTTCCCTACATGGTAACTATAAAAGTTAAGTTGCTTTGTAAAGAAAAAATCACCTTAATATTAACACTTACTTGTTAAATGTTATATGGTTTCATGTTTACAACTTCTTTTACTGGTACGCTAAAAAATAAGGTTTTACTTTAGAGTATAACTATTTCCAATCTAATACATAATAATTTTTGTTAGAAAAGTAACAATGTATTAAAGTAACTTTAATGCTACTGTATATAGTTAGTATGCCATATTCTCTATAATTATTCTTAATTTTTATTCCTTTAGGATTGAAGAGTCCTTTCATTGAAAGTGTAATGGACATTTTAGAGTTGACTTGGTTACACGGTGGCAGACACATGGAAAGCTCCTAAATTCTTTCCTACTCCCTGTCCTCTTCCAATGAAGAATAATGTGTACAGTGTTTTAGAATCAAGGAACAGAACAGAGAAGTGTAATAGGATATAAATGGAACTTTTGTAGGGGACAGAAGAGGCAGCGTCCCACACTGACCCACACTGACCTTTGCTTTTAATATCCCCACTGCTCAATCCCCAATTAGACACATACAGATTAACAGCAATAGAGATTGATGGCATCAAGGAACATTGGCTCTAATCTTCCAATTCTGTGCCTATAGCAGAACAATTTATAAAACAAAGGCTTTCTGTCTAAGTTAAGAACTTTGGAGCATTATATAGAAAATATAACAAAAATAGATAATTGGCCTTTTTCTGTAGAGGAAATTAAGTAACTGCGCATTTTTATATTGGTTTAGACTATGACGGTGAAGGGGTTAACCAGGCTCACTAATAAAGGTTAAGCCCGCTTGGTTACCCCTGATCCATGTGCTGAGGTCCTAGAGTGTCAGCTCTTGGACCCAGATGTCAGAAATGCATTACTATTACTGTGTGCAAATTATGCGACATTAAAGATTTATTTGTGTTTTGCCTTTCCTGGGGTGCTGGGACCGGGAGATTTCTAGGCTGTAAATTTCAGGTTGGGTTTGCCGGAGAAAGTCTTTACAGAATGTGTCTATGTATCGGGGTTCCAGAGTTCTGGGATACCCCAAGAGTTGGATCTGGGAATCGAGTGAGATTCTCGGATACAGCCAAGCACATTGCTCCGGGCAAACTCTGACTCTGAAAACGTTCTTACGACTCACCACCAGGATTCCTGCTGCAGCATAATCCAGACAAGGTAAATGGGCATGAAGAGGTAAATGTAAACATGCAACACACAGGGGGATCCCAAGTACTGTATAAGGAAGGATGCCCAGATACATGTTTAGGTAACTTGAACCTGGTATAGGAGTTCAGGGGATGCTCCAGCTATATGACAAAGCTGAGAGTGATTTCTTGTGTGTAAAAGGTTTAAAAGATATTTGTAGAGTGTGCAAAGAGTGAAGCTAGTGAGTGTAGGCAATATATAGCCTCACTCAATCCCTGACATTAGAACAGGGACTTACACATCTTTATCTCACAAAAATACAGGACGCATAATATTTTATTAAAGAGTTATATTTAAACGCTTCATACAGTGGTTGGATTCACATTTTTTAGCAACAGGTTCTCTCTCACTGGGAGAGGGGGGGGGGGAAGAGAGACTGTGGCGGTGAAGGGGTTAACCCAGCTTATAATAAAGGTCAAGCCCACTTGGTTAACCCTGACCCATGTGTTAGAGTCTTTGAGTGTCAGCTCTGGGACCCAGATGTCAAAAATGTATTACTGCAACTGTATACTGATTTTGCGACATTAAAGAATTATGTGATTTTTTTTCCTTTTCGGGGATGCTGGGATTGGGAGATTTCTAGGCTATAAATTTCAGGGTGGGTTTGGCGGAGAAAGTCTTTGCAGAATGCGTCTATGTAGCGGGGTTCTGGGTTATGGGATACCAAAAGTTGTATGCAGAGATTGAGTGATTTCCTCTGATGCAGCTAAGCGCATTACTCTGCCAACCTCGTACCCTGAAAATGCTCTTACGACCGCTAGAGTCCCTGCTGCAGCATCTTCCAGACAAGGTAAATGGGTATGAAGGGGTTAAAAAATATCTGCAGGTATACATAGAGTCCTTAGTATAGCAGAGGTACCCACATACTGTACATGCCCAGTATCCTGAGCCTAGAGTAGGGTTTCGGGAAAGTGCTCACGCTAAGGTTATGAAGCTGAGCAGATTTGCAGTGTTTTAAAAGTTTAAAAGTATTTTTCTTATGTGTGCCAGGAATGAGGCTAGTGATTTGTAGGGGATATACACTCACTCCATGCATGACACCAGAATAGGAACTCATAACTTTTTGCACGCAGCAGACAGGACACCACATATTTTATTAAATGGGAATAGTTTAATATGTATAGATATTGCTGACCTGTATATGAGCTGAGGGCTTTCTAAGTCATGGATGCTGGAAGGCACAGCTCTGCTGTGTCTGTCCAGGGGCCATACTTGAAAGGACTCAGAGATACCTAGGTGTGAGGCCAGATGGGCCCTGACATTATTATAGAGCACCCATATCCTGGTCTGACACAGGGAAACCTAAAACCCTTTGCTAAACAGCCAACCGCTGTGGAGCCTCGCACCATGGGGGGGCGAAGGGGCAGAGGGGGAATTTTACCTGCCCGGGGAAAAGGCTCAGGGGTGGGAAACACTGTATGAGTGTTTTAGATTGGTCGCTAGGAGGTTGCTAAGGTTTTTTGATTGGGCTGCAGGTTTTCTGGGACCTGGACACCAGAGGTTTGAAAAGCCCTGACACAGGTCAGATTCGTAAGTTCTAAGAGTTTCATCTAAGAGTTTCATTAGTTCCATCATGTGTGATTCAGCTGAGATTCAGTCCCATTTGAGAAGTTCCAGGTCTGAGTAAATCGTCTAAATGTCTCTGAGGATAAGTGATCCGAATTCAATAGCAAGAGGATACAGGAAGGAGAAGTAGCCTGGAATATTTTGCTGTGTGTTTGCAATTAGGAAAGATTAGTTTTGTTATCCCAGTTTCCAAAGTAAGTGTGTCTTTTTACTGTAATTTTTTGTAACATAGTAGTGTACATTAGTTATGTGAATAAACGCAATTTATTTTTATCTCTCTGCTTGCTCAATCAATGATCCGGTAATTAAAAGTCTTAATAAGCTGGGTCCACCATGACAGGCATATTTAGTGGTGGCAGCATGTGGGATACATTGAGCCTATGTTATAAAATCTTGCGTTGTCTTATAACATAGGGGGAAACTCGAAGATTGCGAGCTCCCAAGGCAAGAGATAAGCGTACAAACGTTACACAAAGCAGAAAAAAGCACAGGTTCTCCCTGTCACTTAGCTTAGTGCCGTGGGCGAACATGGACAAGCAATGCACCAGGATTGTTACCCAGTGTAAAAGCTGCAGTTTACCAATGGACGGTCGGTCAGAGATGCAGCTGGAGGACTTGGAATCTCACAAAACAGCTACAGTTTCACCAGAGGAGTGGACACTCACAACTGCAGTGGCAACAGTCTCTCAGCAAACCAGGGAAAAGGAGGTTAAGCCAGTTCTGGTGGAGATGGAAAGACATGGGGAGGGAATGGGCACCCCAGGACTTGCCGCACGTTTTTGCCTCATGGAGGAGGAGGGTTACCCAGAAAGGGGTCACATGGACCCGGGTAGCTCCCAGCTCATCTGCAGTTGACATCCAGGATGCAGGAGGTTAATTCAGCACTGGTAAGCATGAAAGAACAAGGGAGGGAGCGGGTCACCACATGGACACTGTTGGAGTTACAGAGGTTATCACGGGAGGGGGTGCTCCCTGTCCCACCAGATTGGTCAGTCAAGAAGCTTGCCTGTGAATGGGTGGCCGCTTTGAATTATAGGGATCACTTCCTAAGCCGTAGACCTCTTAACCGCAAAGTCAATTGGATAAGTAGTTTGCGGTCTAGCTGTAGTGCCTTCTTGTCAAAAAGTATCCACCGGGCTCATTAACCACTTAAGCTGAAATTGTTGGCGTGTATCTGCGGTTACGGATCAAAGCCAGCACAGATACATTGTATGCCGGCTTGTAACCCAGACCGATTATAGGCCAAACCTCAACCAACATCAGAGAGCCCGTTCAATTAAGTGGATAACTTGCACTAGCACAGAGCTAGCACTCTAATTTTTGGAGTGCAGCTAGGTAAAAAAAAAAAGCTGTGTGTGCTGTGCACGCGCATAGTAAGTGAAACTTCTTTGACTTTTGTCACAGAAATTGTATTTGTGTTTGTGATGTTTTAATTAAAAATCAAAATACAATTTCATTGACAAAATGCAAATAAATTTGACTTATAACGCGCGTGCTCGGCACACATCCCCTGTATTAGCTATTTGCACTAAGTGTGAATTCCTCGTGTGTGCGTGTGACTGGGAGTGTGCGTGTGACAGAGAGTGTGCGTGTGACAGAGAGTGTGCGTGTGACAGAGAGTGTGCGTGTGACAGAGAGTGTGCGTGTGACAGAGAGTGTGCGTGTGACAGAGAGTGTGCGTGTGACAGAGAGTGTGCGTGTGACAGAGAGTGTGCGTGTGACAGAGTGTGTGCGTGTGACAGAGAGTGTGCGTGTGACAGTGTGTGCGTGTGACTGAGAGTGTGCGTGTGACTGAGAGTGTGCGTGTGACTGAGAGTGTGCATGTGACTGAGAGTGTGCGTGTGACTGAGAGTGTGCGTGTGACTGAGAGTGTGCGTGTGACTGAGAGTGTGCGTGTGACTGAGTGTGCGTGTGGCTGAGTGTGCGTTTGACTGAGTGTGCATGTGACTGAGTGTGCGTGTGGCTGTGAGTGTGCGTGTGACTGTGAGTGTGACTGACTGTGCATGTGACTGAATGTGCGTGTGCGTGTGAGTGTGCATGTGACTGTGCATGTGATTATGAGTGTGCATGTGACTGTGAGTGTGCATGTGACTGCGTGTGACTGTGCGTGTGACTGTGACTATGCGTGTGACTGTGTGCGTGTGACTGTGTGTGCATGACTGAGTGTGCGTGTGACTGTGTGCGTGAGACTGATTGTGCATGCGTGTGACTGTGTGTGCGTGTGACTGTGTGCGCGTGTGACTGAGTGTGCGTGTGACTGAGTGTGCATGCGTGTGACTGTGTGTGCATGCGTGTGACTGTGTGCGCGTGCGACTGAGTGTGCACGTGACTGTGAGTGTGCGCGTGTCTGTGAGTGTGCGCGTGACTGAGAGTGTGAATTCCTTGTGCGTGTGTGTCAATTAGTGTCTGTGTGTTTGTATATATGTGTGTGTGTCAGTCAGTATGTGTGTCAGTCAGTGTGTGTGTGTATGTGTGTCAGTCAGTGTTTGTGTGGTGTGTATGTCTCTTTCTGTGTCCTGTCTGTGTCCTGTGTCCTGTGTCCTGTGTCCTGTGTCCTGTGTTCCCGTCACACCCCTCACCCCCCCCGGAGGTACACGACCGTGGCGCAGTCCCCATTCTCTACCCCTCGTAGAGCTGCGTGTCCTGCTGCAGCCAGGTCCACACAAGGGGGTTACAGGAGGTCACGGTAATGTGCGTGGGGCGCTCTTCCCTCTGATTATGCTGTGGAGGACGCATAGCACAACAGCCTCTTCTGCCGCCATCACTGCTGCGCATGCGCGGCATAGGAGCGGCAATGGCGGAAGTTCACTCGCCCCCGATACACAGTTGCGCAGCACGCAGACCCCGCAGCCATTGTTGGCTTCCTCCGGCAGCCGGGTCAGCGGCCTCCAGCCCCACGGGGAGCCGATGTAATAATGCATCTGGGGGGAATGGCGCATGTGCTTTAGCGGCCAGGGCTGAGGGGAGGGGTTAGCCATCAAAACACAATAGCGCATGCGCGGCATGGCAGCGAGAACAGCGGCCATTAGTAGCGGCGCCGGCGGTGCCGCATATGTCAGCAGCCGTGTGGGGAGTGCGGCGGCCATCAGGCCATTAGGAGCGGCGACGGCGGCTATCGCTGCCGCCGAAATTATTTTTGGAGCGGGTGTGATGTCAGTGTTGGGGTCGGGCTGAGCCAGAACACAGCCCGGCCTCAACTGCCAGCACTGACGTCACATCCGTTTCATTTCTGTCTCCACAATTCTTTTTTGCCCTAGTTCGAATAAGGTGCCACTAAGGAAGTTTCACTTCAAAAAACATAAACATACATATAAGGTTTATAATTGTTGCACAAGCAGAACATACATTTATAAATAAACTGTATTGCAATGGTGTTTTAAAATGTACAGGCAGGAATCCTTTCCTATACTGAATCCATTAACATGCCCATATATTATGGATGAATGAGCTGAGGGATTTTTCATCTCCGAACTTCAAAAGGCACTCTGCTAAGGTGGTGCCCCAGAGTCTATGAGAAGTCCGGAGTTGAAAAGCCTCAGAGACCCTAGGTGTTAGGGTGGCCAGGATATGTTAATTGCCAGATTCCGGTGGGAAGTATGGGCATTTCACACTTGGTAGCCAAACCCCAGACTTACTGTCGCATGTAAGAGGTTGGGCCCATTATGCTAAGTAGCTCAGGTGTGAGGTTAGCACATGCTCTGTGCAAACTGGGAAGCAATTTATGCCCTCTTTGCAAGGTACTGGCAAGTCGGTGATAGGTGGGGGAAATTATTCCCACGAGAGGATTGGGTGTATATGTTAGGAATAGGACCCTTAACCCTATAAAAATGCCTGCAGCCCAGTCCCAGTCACATTGACCTAAGATCAACCAAGAAACATCCAAGGTTGAGCATCAGCGGTTTCGGAGTGTGAGGGGTTAACTACATCATAATGAAGATTTGCACCCTCTTCCAGAATTCATTTGAGCTAAGGATTCCCAAACGAATCCTGTAAGGACTTTACAAAAGAATTCCCTTTGGCTGAGATAGCGGGCTGGCAAGTTGCGCCCCTAGCCATGGACTGTCGCAGGACTCAAACCGCGCACCAACATGCATGCGTGCAGGGGTGCCCAGAGACTTTGATTCATTCTGTGGACATTTTATTTTGTTTCCTCATCCCAGTAAGTGTATATTGACTGTAATTGTGAAGTATTGTGTGTTTGTCTTTAAAGGAAATAACTTACAATTTATTTTACTCATCTTGAGTGCTCACTGCAGAATCCTGGTATTATTTGTTGATAAGCCCTGGTCTATCGTGACAATTATGTCCCCCACGCAGTCTCTATTTTACTTCTGCAATACAGGAAAAGGGAGACCAAAAAGTGCACCAGCACAAACGGAGCACGAAGGACCCAAAACAAAAAATGATTAAAAGTGCACTTTAATGTGACAAAAGACCCATCCTTTCGCTTTTCGAACGTCACAGCGTTCTTCCTTGAAAAAGTACCCTTTTAATAATTTTTTGTTGTGGGTCCTTCCTGCTCCGTTTGTGCTGGTGCACTTTTTGGTCTCCCTTTACCTGTATTGCATAAATGTAGCTGCACAGCTTGCCTACCTACTACCAGGATGTGAGTATTGCTTATTTTCAGGGGAACCGGCCGATGAGACTGAGGGTGAGTGGGCTTGTACCATCTACCACCTGTCTTCAGGAGGATAGTACCCATACTATTGCACATTAAGTACTATATTATTTTCATTAGTACCCTGGTTTAGTGGTTTGGCTTATTTTGTTCATTGTACCTGCATTTGAGCGCTTCAGCTATTTTCTACATTTCTCTATTTTACTTCTGCGCAGGTCCAAACACTTGACCAATAGCAGGCTGACCAAATACGAGATAATACTGCAGGGCTCTGACAATATTACCGTTCACAGATGCACAACATTAAATCCCGCTAATTTACTACCAACACCCGAGGCACGAATTCCACACAACTATATTAGTGACACAGATACTTTTACACAGGTTAGGGAAGGACTTTTTGAGATCCCTATAGAGAATCCAGAACTTGATATGTTTCTTGACAATACACAATGCACAGCAGGTTTAGATCTTATTTGAAGCAATGTTACCTCCAATGACCCTTGCAGTAATAAAGGTTGCTGCCCATACTAACAGGGCTGACAGGCTCTCATTAGGAAATACACAAAAACACAGCGCATAACGCTCATAGTGCATTAAAAGATATTAATGAATATAACAGTACAGGTAAGTATTATGCGTACATCAGGGTAGAGAAAAACCAGCATGTCAGGGGTTAATGTTACCCATGCACCAGACAGATCTCCAGATAGGATGTCATCTAGGTAAATACAGTTTCCCTTCTCTGTATCTCTCAGTCACGAGCCCAATCTTGGATAGTCCCACTCCTTGAGAAAGATAGTCAAGCAAGCTCGTGGTGAGTGAGGGAGAGAACCGCTGTAGGGGTTGAACTCCTGCGGTATTAGGTTACACACTCGTAGCCCTCCGATCCTTGACTTCCGGACCTCTGACGTCACCGGACAGCGACACCGCGACTCGCATTTTAATCTCAGGAGTCAAAAACCCCATATAAACATTATACTGTTGCTCACGGCAACATTAACAACAATTACAACTTTAATCAAAAGCAAACAACAAAATCACACAATAAAACGCCAATGACGGCTCTAGAATGTTAAAGAAAAAGAGATTAAAATATGCAACAAATAAAATACAATAGACATAACCATAATACTCGCAAAAAAACATAATTAAAAGAGAGTTAGGAGATAGTTAAATCCTGAAAGAGAAGCATGAACCAAAAAAATATATATACAGTGGCGACCAAGTTTATTCTAATTTGGCTAGCTCCGCGAATTTCAGAATATCCCGGTGATGTGCAGTTTTGTGTCGTTTTCGCCCGGAGTGTATTGCGTTATTTTCGCGGCTGTGATTTAAGCATTTTATTCCCGCTGTCTGCAATACTGCAATGCCGTGTAAAAATTCATGGGGGCGTTTGCGAGCTGTTGTCTTTTAAGCCGTCCCCTATAACCCCTAACATACAGTACTGTACATATACAGTACTGTATATGCACATCAATGATACTATAGGCCGGCGGGGGCAAGATGTGTTTGCAGCAGAGAGAGATCCGCTGCTCTCTCTGCGCAAACATTGGCCCATTAAAAATTATTTAAAATACATTTTTATTCATAGTGTAGATGTGCAGGGGGTCTCCGGAGCTGAACCGCATTGGTTTCAAGTCCGGGGACCCCTGCTTCCCGAGATACAGGCCCCTTTATGAGGTGCCGGTATCCCTCTGCATTTAAAAGTCCCGATCACGTGACCGCGGCATGTAAACCAAGCAGAGGGATACTGGCACCCCCTAAAGGGGCCTGTATCTCGGGGAGCAGGGGGTCCCCAGACCTAAAACCAGAGCGGTTCAGCTCCGGAAACCCTCTGCACATCTACAGTATGAATAAAACTCATATATAAATAAACACTCGTTCCTTACCTTTGCGGCTATATGCTATGGTAAAGAAGCAGCATGACTGTATTTTTAATAATATTGTACAGTGAGCAGGGGATTCCCTGAGCCAGAAATCAAAGCTCAAGGGACCCCCTGCTCCTGCACAATATTATTAAAATACATAAATGCTGCTTCATTACCATAGCTGATAGCTGCTAAGGCAATGAAGGGTTAAGGCAGAATAGCATGTTTATTGGGGACATTTGCCCCCAATAAACATTGCAATAACAACATACAGTACAGTACACCCCCTGTGTATTTAAAATACATAAACAACAATAAATACTTTAAATACATATTTTTAATGTGTCTGTTAAACCTCCCTGCCTTGACTGTAATCTATGTAATGCCCCCTCCCCCTATTGTGTCTGTTACACAGATTACAGTCAAGGCAGGACAGTTTAAGCCCCCCTCCCCCTAATGTGTCTGTTAAACTTCCCTGCTGTGACTGTAATCTGTGTAAAGCCCCCTCCCCCTAATGTGTGTGTTTAATCTTCCTGGCCTGTGTTTCTGTGAGTGCAGTGTATGTAAATGTGGGGAGGGGGAGGGGAATCCTGTGTAAATATAATGCAGCGCCTCACTGCTAATGGCCCACCCCGTGAGGCCTAACCACCCACACCCACTACCCACTAACCAGGGGCCCATGGCCCCTCCGCTGCTGCAAAACAGAGACAAAAATTAAAACATCCAAAGTAATGTCCTCTAACCCCTCAATCACCATAGCGGTTATTAACCGCTACAGTCATTAAGGGGTTAACCCACCCTCACCCACCACTCGGGATGCCTACATACCCTCCAACACTAACCCCCAACCCCGTGAGGCCTAACCACCCTCACCCACTACCCACACACAAGGGAGGCCTACCCACATACCCCCCACCCCCAGTACCACAATAAAAACAATATAGTGACACACAATAAGCATTATTATATTTATTAAATACATTACCCACCCCCTGTGCCCCCTCATAAATACAAGATTTATCTTTTTACAAACAGGGTTCATAACGCAGCCCCACGCAAGTCCCCGGTGGGCTGGCGGGGCACCTGACAGACCTACAGGGTACCAGCAGCCCTTTTCAAACAGGTTCTGGAGGCCTGCTGGTGGGTCCCGCCAGCACCATGGCCCCCAGGTGGTCTCCTTGGGTCAACGTGGGCCACAATTGGGTCCCCACAGTAGGCCCAAGGATGTCTGGGAGCCCCGGGTCAGACCCACAGGTGTCTGCGGGGCCTCGGGTGGTTCCCACGGGCGTCTGGGGAACTCATGAGTGCTCACTATGGGTCCGCGGTGCCCCCACAGAAGTGGGACCACACATCATCATCCCTGCACCTATGGGTTGGCGGTGCCCCCACAGATGTGAGGCCACCGCTTCATCCCCGCAGACTACGGGTCCGCGGTGCCCCCACAGATGTGAGGCCACTGCTTCATCCCCGCATGTGTCACCCGTGGAACCACCAGCCTGATACCCGTGAGATACCCGAGGAGACCCGCAGGTGGTCTCCAGAGGTCCCACGCAGAACCACGGAACAAACCCTGAATGTAAAAAAAAATAAACCTGGCCTATACATTCAATACATACCCCCCCCCCCAACACCTACAGTATAATAATGTGCAAAATAACTATTATCCAGATATGGATAATAGATTAATTGCCAATTATTAAAAACATTAACTAGCATATTCAAATAAATAAAGTACTACTGACCTCATCAATAAGAAGTCTCCGTCGCCAGCGACATCCTTGTCTTGCCCACAAAATACATAGCAAATACAAAGCCAATACATTGCAAGTACATTCAGATATCAATTAACCCCATAAACATCTTATCAGATAATAACCGCAAAGGTAATTAAGGGGTTAAGCCACACTGGCCAAATACCCACCCTTCACCCATGAATTTGTACAGTGGCTTCATCATGCAACTATATATACAGTATATATATACACACACACATGTTGAACCAATATACAAATAAATGTAGAAGGGTTATCAAAACCATACTGTACTACAAATAACACTTCTCCATACAGACACACTACATTACAATGAATTTCCTTTAATAATCCTAACTGATCTTACAATCTTAATCATCAAATGCCAATGAAAAACCTCACATTCCAATCAATACATTGCATTTACATTGTATAAATGATGCATAAAATCTATGCACCATATACATTCTGGAAATAAATGTTAACAATATCATTGCATGCAAAATACAAATACCTCCAAACAAGTAAACTATTTTAACCAATCAAGTAAACAAAAATCAATTAGCAATCATTATTTACATCCCTAAACAATTGACAGTCCATCCCGAACAATGAAACAATTAACTAATTCACGCCTGGAGCAGAACAATTTAGCATGTGAAAAAATATAAGTACCAACCAGAATACAAACTTTAAAACCAAGGCTAACCCTGAACACAAGCACACAATACAATATCAACAATTACATCTATCTAATTTTAAAATACTTTAAACACACAATAAAGCATAGCAGCATAGACAAATTAATTTAAAACACATCAAATCAAGCTTTTAAAACAACATCATTTCTTACCCTGTATGTATATATCTCTCTAGACATATATACATACATACATACAGTGGCAAGAAATGATATACCACAAAAAAAAAATACACATGTAAAAAAAGCTTTTAAAAAAATTAACAAGTTAAAAAAAATACATTTCTTTGGTTCACTTACCATTACTTGGCCCCACCGACTCCCGTTGCGCAGCTTACTCACGAACCAATCCACCAGGCACAGGAACCCATAAAATAATAAACCATAAAAAAATAAACATTACACTAAAAATCCAAATCAATCCACGGGTCTTCTACTTGTAATCCATTTTCATCTGTATTCTTCTTTCTTCTATCTTCTTCCGGGCGGGGTCTTCTTTCCATCTTCGGCCACGCCCTGGCCTTCTTCTTCTGTAGGAGGTCCTTCCTCCTCGGCGTCTGGCTTCAAAATGAGATGACATAGGCTTTTAAAGGCCTATGACGTCACATTTTCGTCATATGGTTCCCACGGCCCTGATTGGGCCGTGAAAACCATGTGTTTTGGCCGATAAAAATAAAAATATTGACATCACTTAAAGGCAATGAAAGCACAGCCAATCAGAATGGCTATGCTTCAATTGCCTTTAAGATGACGTCATTAAAAGAAACATGGCCGGCCTCACATGGTACGGTAGCCAATCAAAGCGTGGGAACTCCATCCCTACTCTGATTGGCTCTAGTATACCATGTGACAGAGGCTTGGGGGAGAAAGGATGTGACATCATTGAAAGCTTGTCACATGGTACTAGAGCCAATCAGAGCGTGGGAACTCTATCCCATCCATCCTAGGGAGAGGGAGTGGCTCAGTGAGTAAAAGACACTGACTGGCACTGAGAGTTTGAAGCAGGGGAGCCTGGTTCAATTCCGCGTGTCGGCTCCTTGTGACCTTGGGCAAGTCACTTTATCTCCCTGTGCCTCAGGCACCAAAAACATAGATTGTAAGCTCCACGGGGCAGGGACATGTGCCTGCAATATGTCTTTGTAAAGCGCTACGTATAACTAGCAGCGCTATACAAAAACATGCTATTATTATTATTATCCCTACTCTGATTGGCTGTAGTACCCTGTGACAGGCTTTCAATGACGTCACATCCTTTCTCCTCCAAGCCTCTGTCACATGGTATACTAGAGCCAATCAGAGTAGGGATGGAGTTCCCACACTCTGATTGGCTACCGTACCATGTGAGGCCGGCCATGTTTCTTTTAATGACGTCATCTTAAAGGCAATTGAAGCAAAGCCATTCTGATTGGCTGTGCTTTCATTGCCTTTAAGTGACGTCATCATTTTTATTTTTATCGGCCAAAATTCATGGTTTTCACGGCCCAATCAGGGCCATGGGAACCATATGACGAAAATGTGACGTCTTAGGCCTTTAAAAGCCTGTGTCATCTCATTTTGAAGCCAGACGCCGAGGAGGAAGGACCTCCTACAGAAGAAGAAGGCCAGGGTGTGGTCGAAGACGGAAAGAAGACCCCGCCCGGAAGAAGATAGAAGAAAGAAGAATACAGATGAAGATGGATTACAAGTAGAAGACCCGTGGATTGATTTGGATTTTTAGTGCAATGTTTATTTTTTTATGGTTTAATATTTTATGGGTTCCTGCGCCTGGTGGATTGGTTCGTGAGTAAGATGCGCAACGGGAGTCAGTGGGGCCAAGTAATGGTAAGTGAACTAAAGAAATGTATTTTATTTAACTTGTTAATTTTTTTAAAAGCTTTTTTAACATGTGTATTTTTTTTTGTGGTATATCATTTCTTGCAACTGTAGGTATGTATGTATATATGTCTAGAGAGATATATACATACAGGGTAAGAAATGATGTTGTTTTAAAAGCTTGATTTGATGTGTTTTAAATTAATTTGTCTATGTTGCTATGCTTAATTGTGTGTTTAAAGTATTTTAAAATTAGATAGATGTAATTGTTGATATTGTATTGTGTGCTTGTGTTCAGGGTTAGCCTTGGTTTTAAAGTTTGTATTCTGGTTGGTACTTATATTTTTTCACATGCTAAATTGTTCTGCTCCAGGCGTGAATTAGTTAATTGTTTCATTGTTCGGCATGGACTGTCAATTGTTTAGGGATGTAAATAATGATTGCTAATTGATTTTTGTTTACTTGATTGATTAAAATAGTTTACTTGTTTGGAGGTATTTGTATTTTGCTTGCAATGATATTGTTAACATTCATTTGCAGAATGTATATGGTGCATAGATTTTATGCATCATTTATACAATGTAAATGCAATGTATTGATTGGAATGTGAGGTTTTTCATTGGCATTTGATGATTTAGATTGTAAGATCAGTTAGGATTATTAAAGGAAATTCATTGTAATGTAGTGTGTCTGTATGGAGAAGTGTTATTTGTAGTACAGTATGGTTTTGATAACCCTTCTACATTTATTTGTATATTGGTTCAACATGTGTGTGTGTATATATATACTGTATATATAGTTGCATGATGAAGCCACTGTACAAATTCATGGATGAAGGGTGGGTATCGGGCCAGTGTGGCTTAACCCCTTAATTACCTTTGCGGTTATTATCTGATAAGGTATTTAAGGGGTTAATTGATATCTGAATGTACTTGCAATGTATTGGCTTTGTATTTGCTATGTATTTTGTGGGCAAGACAAGGATGTCGCTTGCGACGGAGACTTCTTATTTATGAGGTCAGTAGTACTTTATTTATTTGAATATGCTAGTTAATGTTTTTAATAATTGGCAATTAATCTATTATCCATATCTGGATAATAATTATTTTGCACATTATTGTACTGTAGGTGTTGGGGGGTGGGGGGAGTGTATGTATTGAATGTATAGGCCAGGTTTATTTTTTTTAAATTCAGGGTTTGTTCCGTGGTTCTGCATGGGACCTCTGGAGACCACCTGTGTGTCTCCTCGGGTTTCTCATGGGTATCAGGCTGGTGGTTCCATGGGTGACAACTGCGGGGATGAAGCAGCGGCCTCACATCTGTGGGGGTACCGCGGACCCGTAGTCTGCGGGGATGAAGCGGTGGCCTCACATCTGTGGGGGCACCACCGACCCATAGGTGCGGGGATGATGATGTGTGGTCCCACTTCTGTGGGGGCACCGCGGACCCGTAGTGACCCCCGTGGGAACCAACCGAGGCCCCGCAGACACGTGTGGGTCTGACCCGGGGCTCCCAGACATCCTTGGGCCTACCGTGGGGACCCAATTGTGGCCCACGGTGTACCCAAGGAGACCACCTGGGGGCCATGGTGCTGGCAGGACCCACCAGCAGGCCTCCAGAACCTGTTTGAAAATGGCTGCTGGTACCCTGTAGGTCTGTCAGGTGCCCCGCCAGCCCACCGGGAATGTGCGTGGGGCTGCGTTATGAACCCTGTTTGTAAAAGGATAAATCTTGTATTTATGGGGGCTCACAGGGGTTGGGTAATGTATTTAGTAAATATAATGATGCTTATTGTGGGTCACTGTATTGTTTTTATTGTGGGTACTGGGGGTGGGGGTATGTGGGTAGGCCTCCCTTGTGTGTGGGTAGTGGGTGAGGGTGGTTAGGCCTCATGGGGTGTGGGGTTAGTGTGGGAGGGTATGTACTGCCTGACACACTTTATTCGAGCAAATACCCAGTATGTACCTGGCAGATACCTGGAATGCGCCGCTCCTCACCTCTGACAAGCCCCGTTGCGTTTGCCTTCCCAGCCTGGGTTCATGCCTGGCTGACGGGCGGCTGATCTGTTAAATGATAATGATTAGGATTTAATAGGCTGCAATGCTTCGCGTGTCTACCAGATGGCATAAATTCATGAATTGTAATGCAGTATATATATATATATACTGTGCAGTATTGCAGCCAGCGGGAATAAAATGCTTCAATCCCTGCCTGGAAAATAACCCAATGCACTCGGGCAGAAAACAGTCACAAACCTCAATACACCCGGGTATACCCGAATTCGTGGGACAAGCCGAGCTCGAATAAAGTGTGTCGCCAGTGTAGGCATCCCGAGTGGTGGGTGAGGGTGGGTTAACCCCTTAATGACTGTAGCGGTTAATAACCGCTATGGTGATTGAGGGGTTAGAGGACATTACTTTGGATGTTTTAATTTTTGTCTCTGTTTTGCAGCAGCGGAGGGGCCATGGGCCCCTGGTTAGTGGGTGTGGGTGGTTAGGCCTCACGGGGTGGGCCATTGGCAGTGAGGCGCTGCATTATATTTACACGGGATTCCCCTCCCCCTCCCCACATTTACATACACTGCACTCACAGAAAAACAGGCCAGGGAGATTAAACACACACATTAGGGGGAGGGGGCTTTACACAGATTACAGTCACAGCAGGAATGTTTAACAGACACATTAGGGGGAGGGTGGCTTAAACTTTCCTGCCTTGACTGTAATCTGTGTAACAGACACATTAGGGGGAGGGGGCCTTACATAGATTACAGTCAATGCAGGGAGGTTTAACAGACACACTAAAAATATGTATTTAAAGTATTTATTGTTGTTTATGTATTTTAAATACACAGGGGGTGTACTGTATGTTGTTTATTGCAATGTTCATTGGGGGCAAATGTCCCCAATAAACATGCTATTCTGCCTTAACCCTTCATTGCCTTAGCGGCTATCAGCTATGGTAATGAAGCAGCATTTATGTATTTTAATAATATTGTGCAGGAGCAGGGGGTCCCTTGAGCTTTGATTTCTGGCTCAGGGAACCCCTGCTCACTGTACAATATTATTAAAAATACATTCATGCTGCTTCATTACCATAGCACATAGCCGCAAAGGTGAGGAACGATTCTTTATCGATGTGTGTGTTTTATTTATACTGTAGATGTGCAGAGGGTCTCTGTAGCTGAACTGCTGTGGTTTTAGGTCCGGGGACCCCCTGCTCCCCGAGATACAGGCCCCTTTAGGGGGTGCCGGTATCCCTCTGCTTGGTTTACATGCCGCGGTCACGTGATCGGGACATTTAAATGCAGAGGGATACCGGCACCTCATAAAGGGGCCTGTATCTCGGGAAGCAGGGGGTCCCCGGACCTGAAACCAATGCGGTTCAGCTCCGGAGACCCCCTGCACATCTACACTATGAATAAAAATGTATTTTAAATTTATTTATTTATATTCATGTATTTATTTATTTATTTAGATGTATTTATTTATTTTTTGGGCGGCTGCTGTTTGTGAATTTTTTTTATTGTGGGTAGCGGGGGTGTGTGAAGGGGGTATTAGCCCCAACGGTGGTTGTTTAGGGCTTGCGGGGGGTAGCGGGAGGGGTTAACCCCTTCATGACCGTAGCGATATTAACCCCATATGAATCCATACAGAATATAAAAATAGGTTTTGCTAAACACAGCCTTTCCAAACATTATTGTCTGTACAGGAAACATTCTGGATACATAAGTTAGAAACCCTGTATCCAGGTGGTTTAAATGAGGACATTGATATTTGGTCCCTTAATTAGGTATTGGTTTGTAACTTTCTGTCTAAATAAGAGGGAATTAAATCCCCTTGTACTTAATTTGTTTGTGTTCCTAATACAGTGGGATTATCCTGCACATTCTGTTTTATTTTTTATTATATATATATATTTTTGGTTCATGCTTCTCTTTCAGGATTTAACTATCTCCTAACTCTCTTTTAATTATGTTTTTTTGCGAGTATTATGGTTATGCCTATTGTATTTTATATGTTACATATTTTAATCTCTTTTTCTTTTCCATTCTAGAGCCGTCATTGGCATTTTATTGTGTGATTTTGTTGTTTGCTTTTGACTAAAGTTGTAATTGTTGTTAATATTGCCGATAGCAACAGTATAATGTTTATATGGGTTATTTGACTCCTCCCCGCTCCCATTTCATTGGTTGGAGGACCTGGTTGGCCGACCAATCAGACGAGAGCGTGGGGTATTTCAATGCCTATGATTCAGTCATGCACTAATCCCTGATGAAGAAACCGTGTGGTTTCGAAACGCGTTGGAAAGGTTTCTAGGCAATACTTTCTTTGAACTGCTATTCCATTACGGCGGACCCATTTTTTTCCCCCATTGGAGAGGAGATTAAAGCGTGAGTTGCGGTGTCGCTGTCCGGTGATGTCAGAGGTCCGGAAGTCAAGGATCGGAGGCCTGCGAGTGTGTAGCCTACTACCGCAGGAGTTCAACCTTTATAGTGGTTCTCTCCCTTGCTCACCACAAGCTTGCTGGACTATCTTTCTCAAGGAGTGGGACTATGCAGGATTGGGCTCGTGACTGAGAGATTCAGAGACGGGAAGCTGTACTTACCTAGATTACATCCTTTCTGGAGATCTGTCTGGTTCATGGGTAACATTAACCCCTGACATGCTGGTTTTCCTCTACCCTGATGTACGCATAATACTTACCTGTACTGTTATATTCATTAATATCTTTTAATGCACTATGAGCGTTGTGCGCTGTGTTTTTGTGTATTTTGTCTGAACTTGTAGGGGGTGTTGAACCATCCCTGGTCTCACGGCTGCAGACGCTCCTATATCAGTGTTTTAAGGTCACTTATTGATATATTTAATGATCACCTTAACACATCACCTTGTGTGATTGAATTTAGTTGCACACTTTCCCTCACCTTGTATCATGTCTCATTAGGAAATACCTTTGCAGATGCTACAGCAAAGCAAGCAGCAAGCCGTCCATATGTTGAGAATATATCATATCTGCCAACTTTATAACTTTTAACCATATCTTTCCAAAGGTTTCCCTTTTTACTATAAGCAGTATTTATTTTAAAAATCAGTGGGTAATATATTTTTTGAGTCTCTCTAGGCACAGGTCAAAGTTGAAAGTGCATCTACTCGAGACGGGTTAATGATAAAGCATTTCCTACACAAGAACGTTCTTCATCCCAGATGAAAAGGCTCATTTAAAGTACTACTCACCACCAACACTGCTGTAAAAGTTGCGGAATTATCATCGTGGATACACATCACACACGTCAAAATAGAGTCAGCCCCGGCACAAACAGCTAATAAAGACAAAGCGCCTGCAAATTAGTGTTTTGACAGGCATAATACTCCCTGAGCACTAATCATCGAGCGAGAAATGTCACAGGCAACAGTCCAGGCCTCAACACACGAATTTTGAACTTTTTACCATTTTTTTACAGGTTTTTATTATTTTTAGTTACAATGTATGCTCCATTATGTTTGCATAAGTGGCGTCCCATATGGATGACAAAATAGTAGAATGTATTATTTGCTTAACTCTGTTTATTTTGCTTGGATTTATAGATTAATAGAAAATCCCTGCAGAATGATATCCCGATGGGAGTATGTTTTATCAGTCAAACACATGATTATGTTAATTGCGCACAGGTAGACTCAGAAACAGGAGAGATACAACCAATAAACAAGGGTTAAAAAGTAGTCTATGGAAAGAACAAGTTCCGGCGAGCTTATTCCCAAATGAAGCAGTTGGGTTACTTTATGACAGGTTACAGATGTAGTAGATGTCCTCAATCATACAACCCAGCCATTAACTCACTTAACCAAGAACAGGTTCAGATCAGACTATCTGTTAACATGTGTAGCCAATCTGTGGTGTGGGAATTTCCTCCCTGGCCATTCACATACTTTAGTCAGGTGGATAACTTCTTGCGAACTGGCTTCAGAACAGTGACTGACCATGTGCAACAAAATGTCATCTTCCCCCACTTGACACTCGCATAACCAGACATCTGTCAGGACAGCCTGTTCCCCTCTCCCCTTCCTCACAACACCTTAGAAGTTCAGTCCCAGACACAGGGGAACCACCACAGCATGGGGGCTCACAAGTCTGAATTATGCAGTATTCCTCCGAGGTGTCCTGCTAGGCATTTCAAAGCCCAGTATTACACCCCTTAGTGTTACCTCCTGTTATGGCAGGAATGAAGGGGAACCCCCTTCTGTCTATAATGTTAACACAGATAAACGAGGTTAGCTTTAATTCATCAATTTTTATAATACATTTACCCCCTATGACACAGGAGAACCCTGTTATCTGACTTAAAAATTTTCCTTACACACCAATAAATTAACCCCTTAATGCCCCGTGTAGGCTGGGGTGTATTCATTAACCCTTAATACGGTGATATGGCTCTCTTATTCCTAGCAGGGCGCATATAGACAGTTTATACACATTCACACAACTGCAGCCAGCAGTTGGTTGCGGAGCTGACAGTCTATGCTTTAACTCAACATTTAACCCCTACAACTCTCTCCACCTTATCCCTGGTAAGAGATTTACGGAACCCCTCACTGGGTCCTGGGGATCGGGCATATCCTGGGACCTGGAATGTTACCCAGTTCCCTGCCCGGTTTTAATGCCCTGGTTTGTGCTGTAGCAGGGGGATTTGGCGGTGAGCTGCAACCTGAGTTCCAGGGAGGATTTTAGCCAGGGGTCTCTATTTTTCATGTCCTCATGAATCTGGGGGGATTCTTGAGTGCATGTTTCGGGGTAACACGCAACATGGGCCCCCCGTCTACCCAAACACCCTGACAGCAGTTTATCGTAAAATCATCCCTGACTCTCACGCCTGGCACATTCCCGCTGGTTAGTACTCCTGGAACAGTAAAACCACATACATCTTTATTATACCAACAGTTATATACCCCAATTGGGTTGAAGAGCTGACACTCACAATTCCCCACGGGCACATTTTAGACAGGTTAAAATATATTTTAGGATTGCAGTCAGCTGTGGCCCGCAGAACTGAGAGTCCACAGTCCCCTTTTATGACTCAGGGGCCCCCCAGTTGGTCATAATGTTTTAATTAGTGGCCTGGGGACACTTTCATCATCACATTCACGCCTCTAATTAACACCTTATTTCTCTGTATAAAAAGTGGGCACGAATTCCACACAACTATATTAGTGACACAGATACTGTTACACAGGTTAGGGACGGACTTTTTGAGATCCCTATAGAGAATCCAGAACGTGATATGTTTGTTGACAATACACAATGCACAGCAGGTTTAGATCTTATTTGAAGCAATGTTACAGTACATCCAATGACCCTTGCAGTAATAAAGGTTGCTGCCCATACTAACAGGGCTGACAGGCTCTCATTAGGAAATACCTTTGCAGATGCTACAGCAAAGCAAGCAGCAAGCCGTCCATATAGGTTGAAGAGCTGACACTCACAATTCCCCACGGGCACATTTTAGACAGGTTAAAATATATTTTAGTACTGCAGTCAGCTGTGGCCCGCAGAACTGACAGTCCACAGTCCCCTTTTATGACTCAGGGGCCCCCCAGCTGGGCATAATGTTTTAATTAGTGGCCTGGGGACACTTTCATCATCACATTCACGCCTCTATTTAATACCTTATTTCTCTGTATAAAAAGTATTGCTTTTCCGTAATAAAGTTGAGATGAAGAATCCGAATCACTCTCTCTGTGCCTCTTTCTTCATTTTCCGAGTGCTCGTACATCATCAGATCAGATTCCAAGAGCCCAGAGCGTGCTTAAGTCTCCCCGGGTAGAGCAACACTGTTTCCAGTCATGGCCGGCTGTCCGAGGTGGTCCCCGGTGTATTATAAGTTTACAAACCTTACATTATGGTTGTGTCAATTTTTTAGAACATTTTCCACATAGTCGCGGAAATCATTGATATTGATTTCATGATGAAAATGTTTGTTGATTTCACACAGTTTTTCTTCGGCGGCTTTCCAAGGGACAACAACTTCATCAATATTTCAACAATCTGGCTCAAGTGTATTTACTATTTCATGAATTGTACTATCACTATTTAGTGCTTTATATCCTGATTTTAAGTGATCACTGTCCATCAACCTGGCTTTCATATTACTGATAACTGCTTCCAGTAGTTTTGACGAGGAAGATTTACATATTTTTTATTCTCAACAAAGTAAATACATTTTAAAGCGTCAGAATTTATGGTAGAATCAACTTTCTTTTCAAAGTTTCCATGGCTTTCTTTGAGCATTTCAACTGCCCTAATGGATCTTTTTATACATTTTTCAGCTCTTACAAATTTAATGTTCTGTTTTGAAGGGCATTAGAAAGTAAGGGCATTTCTTGCAATATATCTATCATTAATACTAAATCGTCTATGAAGAATCTGTTGCGAAGACGTGAAGCCATTCCTGAATATTGTTTATATGGATACAAGATACAAGAGGAAATTTGCATTGGCCTCCTCCCCATCCCAACTAACCCTAATATTCAATAACCCAGAATTTCCCCCTGGATGCTCTCAAAAATAATTCTCCCAATATAAGAGCCTTAATATCAAAATAGCAATGGACATGGCAGAAAAGGGGAAGATCTTGTCTTACCAGGCACTCAAAGACAAACACCTAACACAGGACCTGCAGCTTTTCAACTTCCTTCAAATTAGACATTTCCTCTCAACAATATCCAATAACGCAAGGTTTCCAAAGTTATCAAAATTTGAAATGTACTGCAGAAAATGTACCTACCAGAGAGGACTGATTTTGGGAATATACGTGGGAATTAAATCCTCAATATCTACCCAAACACATAATTATATGTTAAAATGGGCAGACGATCTAAACGTTGAAATAGATAGGGAGGACTGGGAGGATATTTGGGAATTGGCAGCAAAAACCTCAATTTGTACAATAACAATGGAAAATATTTCCAAAATTCTATTTCATTGGTACCTAACTCCTAGTAAGCTGAGCCAGATCTTCCCAGGAACACCTTATCTATGCTGGAGAGGGTGTGGCCTGAGAGGAGATATGACTTACATTTGGTGGTTGTGTCGACGGATCCAGAACTTCTGGACTGTGATCCAAAAAATAATACATGAAGTAACAGAACTGAGGGTTCCGTTGGACCAGTTGACCTTTCTGCTATCCAAACCAATAGAGAACCTCACGGGCCCCATGGGGCAGCTAGTCTCACATATTGTAACAGCTAGTATATAAGCACACTGTCACAACTGAATGTATAGTGAATGTATTAAAATATTTTTTTTCAACCAATAAAAAAAAAGGGGGGTTAAAATAAAATGTATGTCAAACAGTACGTGACTGTCATTTGTAACGTAACTCTGGTAAGTTAGGTTGATTTAACATATGGAGATCAAAGACAGACACCTAACATAGGACCTGCAGCTTTTCAACTTCCTTCAAATTAGACATTTCCTCTCAACAATATCCAATAACGCAAGGTTTCCAAAGTTATCAAAGGTTATCATTCCTCACGTTGGTTCATTGCTCAGCTGTGCGGGTGTTCTTTGTAAAAAACGTCACATTGGTTCATTGCTCAGCTGTGCGGGTGTTCTTTGTAAAAACCCCTTTTTTTTATTTATTGGTACCAATAAAGTATTTTAATACATTCACTATACATTCAGTTGTGACAGAGTGCGTATATACTAGGTTTCCTTTTCTCCTTGATACATTCTTGTCCCTACCTAGTTAGCACCTCACATTGGTTCATTGCTCAGCTGTGCGGGTGTCTTTGTATACATATTCTAACAGCTGCAAGATGCTCTATAGCCACGGCCTGGAAGAAAATTAATGCTCCCTCCAGAAGAACTTCCATCAAAAGAATAAATTAGGTAATGACTATGGAGAGGCTAACTGCCCAACTGAAACAAAACACAGAACAATTTTATAAAATTTGGGAACCATGGCTCCAAAACTAGTTCCAAAACTAGACAAATCTTTAAAAACTAAGCAAAGTAAAAATCCCATCCCAATAATTAAGACAATTGGCCTTGGAGTACGAGCTAAAATCGAGCGGACGATGGGGCAGGACGGGGAAGGGGGATGGATTTATTTGTCCCCGTCCCTCTTCCTCGACTATTTTGAATGGATTTTCCTCTCCCTCTCCCCCTCCCTCCCCTTTACTTCTCCCCCAATATACCTACCTCCCATACCCTCCTTTCTCTTCTCTTTTTCCTATCCTTTTCTGTCTGCTCTAAGCTTTGAACAAAGAACCAAAAATTGGTACAAAGCATATCAAACTGAGGGTTCGGGTGAAAAATAAACACACACAGAATTTCAAACCACTCAATGTATTTAGAATCTAAACACAGAGAAGAAAACATGTTGATTATCAGTTTGTGATGTGAACACTACTAACGGTAATTTGTCTCAAACCGCCGGTGAGGAATGAAATGTAAAAATGTGTACATCCTTGTAAACGCAATAAAAAAATTGAAACAAAAAAAATATTTGTAAAAAGCTGGTTAAGCACGTCATAAAACAAGTGTTGACCTTAAGCTGCAAGCAGCCCATCTTGGTCTCAAAACTCTACCAATCTTCGTAATTGCTAGTCCAAGTTCTTCAGAAATTTTGAAAAGTGCCATTTGATTTTTGTTTGATTGGTGAAAAATTGTGTATATTTTATCTATGAACATTTTGAAGTGATTCGCCTGTTTAATTTCAGTGCTAGAATCATCTAAGACAAGTGGCAGGCAGTGATTTAAACAATGCCAAATTATGATGCCTGGAAAGTCTTTCGTAAGTCTTGTGCTACCCTCTAATTTGCAACCAAGCATAACACTTGCGCCATCAGAACAAAATGCAACCAAATTATTTCTGAAATATCCAATGTCACGATGGACACCAACTTTATCAACACATTTATATTCCTGTGTAGTCGATTGAACAGAACAAGTTGCAAAATAAATTGTGATGTATAATTCCATAATAGACAAACACACGACATCTGCCAAATACACTTAAAACAACACTTACTGGGATAAGGGAACAAAATAAATTGTCCTTTGCATGCAAGCGCAAGAATTGCAGTCTTGGTTTAAAGGTCCCATGGCCAGATCGCAACTTGCCGATCTAATATCTCAGCCACCTCAAAGAATTTCGTAGAGATTCGTTTGAATTCGTTCCAGAGTCATCAGGGCTAAAAAATTCCGAAGTTTGGGGCAAATCCTTGGTTACTTTGTTATTAACCCCTTCTCTCTTGGACAGGTTGCCGCTATGCTTGAACAAAGTCTTGCGTCTTCACATCATGGATCAAGAATCACGAACACAATTACCAACAAGATCACGATCACACCGGGGATACCTCGGGAGCCGCAGTTATAGACTGGCCAAGGCTATCTCTAACATGTTGATCCAACTCCCTTGTGGGAACAATTTAACCCAAGAATGTCCATGTTGCCCACAGTTCATAAGACAGGTCAAAAAGGTTTTCCGTTGTGCAAAGCGCATGGGTCAGTTTGACCCCATGCCACTTAGCATACCTGGGATACACCCATACCTTGGCGCCTCCGAGTCTGAGATTTGGCCCAGAGGTGTCAATGACCCGGCATCTGTTATACATCAGAATGCTGGCCGTGTATACATTATGGGTCTCTGGGCCTTTTCATCCCTGACACTTCGTGAGACTGGGGGTCGCCAATTCAGCAAGACCCCTTTGAAGTGCAGGCATGAAAATACTCCCAGCTCATTCATCCATATCAATCTGTATGTCCGAGGAGTTATTTTGCGGGCTTACAAAACAGTCCCTGCCTTTACATTTTAAATCTACAGTTTTTTACACACTTTATTAAACATCATGTTCTGCTTGTGCTACAACTGTAATTTATACAGTATATGTAGGGGCATGTAGTTTCTAATCATACATGCACCCCAAAACTCAGGGTGCTGGCTGCTCCCGTTCACGAGTTAGCCTTTGTAGTTCAAAAGCCGGGCCAGGGGAAGCGAAGTTCCCACACTTCTCACATCAATTGACCCGCTTCCCACGGCAATAGACTTTCTGCCTTTCAAGTTGCAATGTTAACAAGGGACGGATACATTTTATCGGTAAAACACTTGAGATTCTAACCGCAACCACTTATTCAAATAACTTGTGGTTACGGGTCAAACCGATTGTAATGGATACCTATCTCACAGACGGCCCTTTAAACTTTTTCCACGCGTCTTCAATCAGCGCTAGCGTTGGGCGCTCACTATGCCATTGTGTGTCTATGAAAGGGTATAGCAGGCAATACATTTTTCTTTAAACACAGCAGGCAGGGAATGGCCTGCAAATGGGGGGGTAAAAACGGCTGGGACAGGGCAAACACAGCAATGCATGGCACATAAGTTTAACCCCTTCATTCCCCATGCGAGGGGAGGATGACCAGCCAGGTATAATACCTATATTCAGGCCTGATCACCTCCAACCACGTTACATCCAATATCAAATCCAACATTACACATACTTTTTAACAAAGTTTTGTGTATTGTCTCAGCATCCTGTGCTTCCAACTCAATCAAATTGAGGAAAATTGTAGGCGATAGATGACAATCTTCAACTTTTACAAAAATTATAGATCGCTGCTTTATTAGATATGGTTGAAGCTTCATCAATGATGACACAAATTTTTAATTTTTTGTCTATTATTTTAGTAAATATATATTTTTTCATTTCTCTTGCAATGTGATCAACTATTTTTACAGCAGTTTTTCGAGAATGGAGTCCCACTCCCATATCCAAACCATATTTTACTTGCAGTTCGATCTCATCTTCAATGTCAGAACATTGTCTATTTCTTTTGCTATGCTGTAAACTGTATTGAAGACTTTACATGTAGAGCTGATACATTTTTGGTTAATTTTGTCTATGCATTTGGTAATTACATTATCAGTACGACATTTCAGTTGTGTCACACATATACCATGTGCCTGTGATGTAATGTGTTCATTCATTTTTTTCCTGAGAGAATCTTGCTGACGACTTTATTTTTTCCTGATGCTTCAATACTGTAGCTTTTCCATTCCTTCGATACATGAATTCCTTTCATGTTTATGGAATCAAATTTGGTGAAGGGATCACAACCCAGTTTCTGGTTGCAAACAACCAAGCCATCATATTTTTTCTGAAATTCCTCGACCTGCTTCATATTCCAGCAATCAGGAAGAGTAGCTGCTCGGTCTTCATCTCTTGTATTGTTAGCGGATATTTCCTCATCTCTTGGTGTTAGATGTTCCCTGGGATCCTCATTCCAAATTGAAGATGCACAAAGGGTGGGGATAACGGAAATGGAGTGTGCTAAATCAGACAGAGCGGTGGAGAGTGTGTATATAAGTGTGTAGGAACCAGTGTCCACAGTTTATGTAAGTGTTCACAAATACAACGTATATACCCCTATATCAAACAACCAGTAGTTATGGCATGAACCACAACTCTCCCTGGCCTGATAACAAGGCTATAATATATAACACTGGATTTAAAAAAGGTGTCCAGTGTCAAAACCACAAGTGTGGGTTTCTCCTTGTATAACTAAGGGTATAAATTACATCACAATGAGATAGATAGATATCTTTTTAATGATAATGGCAAGATCTGTACAAAAACACATTTCAAAACAGTGGATGCTAACAATTATCTACACTCCAAAAGCAACCACTTGAGAAAATGGATGTCTACAATTCCGTATGGACAGTTTTTACGGGTAAAGACACTGAGTTTGAGCAGGGGAGCCTGGTTCAATTCCCAGTATCAGCTCCAAGTGACCTTGGGCAAGTCACTTTATCTCCCTGTGCCTCAGGCACCAAAAACATAGATTGTAAGCTCCACGGGGCAAGGACCTGTGCCTGCAAAATGTCTCTGTAAAGCGCTGCATACAACTACCAGTGCTTTACAAGAACATGCTGCAATTATTATTTTTATTATTATTATAACACTTTTTATATTTCTGGGTACTCGATTGAACAGAACAAGGAGCAAAATAAATTGCTATTTATTTCCTTAATAGACAAACACACGACAACTGCAGAATACACTTAAAACAACACTTACTGGGATGGGGGAACGAAATAAATTGTCCTTTTCACGAAAGCGCAAGAAATGCAGTCTTTGTTTAAAGGTCCTGTGGCTAGATCGCAACTTGCCGATCTAATATCTTGGCCAAATCAAAGTATTTCGTAGAACTTCGTAGACGTTCGTTTGGGAGTCCCCAGGGCTAACGAATTCCGTAGTTTGGGGTAAATACTTGGTTGCAATGGTATTATCCCCTTGCGTACTGGAACCGTTACTGCCGTGCTTTGAACTAAGTCCTGCGTGAAGCGGAGTTACATCATATACGGTGTCTTGATTTCCCTTGACGAAGAAGAACAGGAACCTCCCCCACTCAACTGAGGGTTCCGTTGGACCAGTTGACCTTTCTGCTATCCAAACCAATAGAGAACCTCACGGGCCCCATGGGGCAGCTAGTCTCACATATTGTAACAGCTAGTATATAAGCACACTGTCACAACTGAATGTATAGTGAATGTATTAAAATATTTTTTTTCAACCAATAAAAAAAAAGGGGGGTTAAAATAAAATGTATGTCAAACAGTACGTGACTGTCATTTGTAACGTAACTCTGGTAAGTTAGGTTGATTTAACATATGGAGATCAAAGACAGACACCTAACATAGGACCTGCAGCTTTTCAACTTCCTTCAAATTAGACATTTCCTCTCAACAATATCCAATAACGCAAGGTTTCCAAAGTTATCAAAGGTTATCATTCCTCACGTTGGTTCATTGCTCAGCTGTGCGGGTGTTCTTTGTAAAAAACGTCACATTGGTTCATTGCTCAGCTGTGCGGGTGTTCTTTGTAAAACCCCCTTTTTTTTATTTATTGGTACCAATAAAGTATTTTAATACATTCACTATACATTCAGTTGTGACAGAGTGCGTATATACTAGGTTTCCTTTTCTCCTTGATACATTCTTGTCCCTACCTAGTTAGCACCTCACATTGGTTCATTGCTCAGCTGTGCGGGTGTTCTTTGTATACATATTCTAACAGCTGCAAGATGCTCTATAGCCACGGCCTGGAAGAAAATTAATGCTCCCTCCAGAAGAACTTCCATGAAAAGAATAAATTAGGTAATGACTATGGAGAGGCTAACTGCCCAACTGAAACAAAACACAGAACAATTTTATAAAATTTGGGAACCATGGCTCCAAAACTAGTTCCAAAACTAGACAAATCTTTAAAAACTAAGCAAAGTAAAAATCCCATCCCAATAATTAAGACAATTGGCCTTGGAGTACGAGCTAAAATCGAGCGGACGATGGGGCAGGACGGGGAAGGGGGATGGATTTATTTGTCCCCGTCCCTCTTCCTCGACTATTTTGAATGGATTTTCCTCTCCCTCTCCCCCTCCCTCCCCTTTACTTCTCCCCCAATATACCTACCTCCCATACCCTCCTTTCTCTTCTCTTTTTCCTATCCTTTTCTGTCTGCTCTAAGCTTTGAACAAAGAACCAAAAATTGGTACAAAGCATATCAAACTGAGGGTTCGGGTGAAAAATAAACACACACAGAATTTCAAACCACTCAATGTATTTAGAATCTAAACACAGAGAAGAAAACATGTTGATTATCAGTTTGTGATGTGAACACTACTAACGGTAATTTGTCTCAAACCGCCGGTGAGGAATGAAATGTAAAAATGTGTACATCCTTGTAAACGCAATAAAAAAATTGAAACAAAAAAAATATTTGTAAAAAGCTGGTTAAGCACGTCATAAAACAAGTGTTGACCTTAAGCTGCAAGCAGCCCATCTTGGTCTCAAAACTCTACCAATCTTCGTAATTGCTAGTCCAAGTTCTTCAGAAATTTTGAAAAGTGCCATTTGATTTTTGTTTGATTGGTGAAAAATTGTGTATATTTTATCTATGAACATTTTGAAGTGATTCGCCTGTTTAATTTCAGTGCTAGAATCATCTAAGACAAGTGGCAGGCAGTGATTTAAACAATGCCAAATTATGATGCCTGGAAAGTCTTTCGTAAGTCTTGTGCTACCCTCTAATTTGCAACCAAGCATAACACTTGCGCCATCAGAACAAAATGCAACCAAATTATTTCTGAAATATCCAATGTCACGATGGACACCAACTTTATCAACACATTTATATTCCTGTGTAGTCGATTGAGCAGAACAAGTTGCAAAATAAATTGTGATGTATAATTCCATAATAGACAAACACACGACATCTGCCAAATACACTTAAAACAACACTTACTGGGATAAGGGAACAAAATAAATTGTCCTTTGCATGCAAGCGCAAGAATTGCAGTCTTGGTTTAAAGGTCCCATGGCCAGATCGCAACTTGCCGATCTAATATCTCAGCCACCTCAAAGAATTTCGTAGAGATTCGTTTGAATTCGTTCCAGAGTCATCAGGGCTAAAAAATTCCGAAGTTTGGGGCAAATCCTTGGTTACTTTGTTATTAACCCCTTCTCTCTTGGACAGGTTGCCGCTATGCTTGAACAAAGTCTTGCGTCTTCACATCATGGATCAAGAATCACGAACACAATTACCAACAAGATCACGATCACACCGGGGATACCTCGGGAGCCGCAGTTATAGACTGGCCAAGGCTATCTCTAACATGTTGATCCAACTCCCTTGTGGGAACAATTTAACCCACCAATGTCCATGTTGCCCACAGTTCATAAGACAGGTCAAAAAGGTTTTCCGTTGTGCAAAGCGCATGGGTCAGTTTGACCCCATGCCACTTAGCATACCTGGGATACACCCATACCTTGGCGCCTCCGAGTCTGAGATTTGGCCCAGAGGTGTCAATGACCCGGCATCTGTTATACATCAGAATGCTGGCCGTGTATACATTATGGGTCTCTGGGCCTTTTCATCCCTGACACTTCGTGAGACTGGGGGTCGCCAATTCAGCAAGACCCCTTTGAAGTGCAGGCATGAAAATACTCCCAGCTCATTCATCCATATCAATCTGTATGTCCGAGGAGTTATTTTGCGGGCTTACAAAACAGTCCCTGCCTTTACATTTTAAATCTACAGTTTTTTACACACTTTATTAAACATCATGTTCTGCTTGTGCTACAACTGTAATTTATACAGTATATGTAGGGGCATGTAGTTTCTAATCATACATGCACCCCAAAACTCAGGGTGCTGGCTGCTCCCGTTCACGAGTTAGCCTTTGTAGTTCAAAAGCCGGGCCAGGGGAAGCGAAGTTCCCACACTTCTCACATCAATTGACCCGCTTCCCACGGCAATAGACTTTCTGCCTTTCAAGTTGCAATGTTAACAAGGGACGGATACATTTTATCGGTAAAACACTTGAGATTCTAACCGCAACCACTTATTCAAATAACTTGTGGTTACGGGTCAAACCGATTGTAATGGATACCTATCTCACAGACGGCCCTTTAAACTTTGTCCACGCGTCTTCAATCAGCGCTAGCGTTGGGCGCTCACTATGCCATTGTGTGTCTATGAAAGGGTATAGCAGGCAATACATTTTTCTTTAAACACAGCAGGCAGGGAATGGCCTGCAAATGGGGGGGTAAAAACGGCTGGGACAGGGCAAACACAGCAATGCATGGCACATAAGTTTAACCCCTTCATTCCCCATGCGAGGGGAGGATGACCAGCCAGGTATAATACCTATATTCAGGCCTGATCACCTCCAACCACGTTACATCCAATATCAAATCCAACATTACACAAACTTTTTAACAAAGTTTTGTGTATTGTCTCAGCATCCTGTGCTTCCAACTCAATCAAATTGAGGAAAATTGTAGGCGATAGATGACAATCTTCAACTTTTACAAAAATTATAGATCGCTGCTTTATTAGATATGGTTGAAGCTTCATCAATGATGACACAAATTTTTAATTTTTTGTCTATTATTTTAGTAAATATATATTTTTTCATTTCTCTTGCAATGTGATCAACTATTTTTACAGCAGTTTTTCGAGAATGGAGTCCCACTCCCATATCCAAACCATATTTTACTTGCAGTTCGATCTCATCTTCAATGTCAGAACATTGTCTATTTCTTTTGCTATGCTGTAAACTGTATTGAAGACTTTACATGTAGAGCTGATACATTTTTGGTTAATTTTGTCTATGCATTTGGTAATTACATTATCAGTACGACATTTCAGTTGTGTCACACATATACCATGTGCCTGTGATGTAATGTGTTCATTCATTTTTTTCCTGAGAGAATCTTGCTGACGACTTTATTTTTTCCTGATGCTTCAATACTGTAGCTTTTCCATTCCTTCGATACATGAATTCCTTTCATGTTTATGGAATCAAATTTGGTGAAGGGATCACAACCCAGTTTCTGGTTGCAAACAACCAAGCCATCATATTTTTTCTGAAATTCCTCGACCTGCTTCATATTCCAGCAATCAGGAAGAGTAGCTGCTCGGTCTTCATCTCTTGTATTGTTAGCGGATATTTCCTCATCTCTTGGTGTTAGATGTTCCCTGGGATCCTCATTCCAAATTGAAGATGCACAAAGGGTGGGGATAACGGAAATGGAGTGTGCTAAATCAGACAGAGCGGTGGAGAGTGTGTATATAAGTGTGTAGGAACCAGTGTCCACAGTTTATGTAAGTGTTCACAAATACAACGTATATACCCCTATATCAAACAACCAGTAGTTATGGCATGAACCACAACTCTCCCTGGCCTGATAACAAGGCTATAATATATAACACTGGATTTAAAAAAGGTGTCCAGTGTCAAAACCACAAGTGTGGGTTTCTCCTTGTATAACTAAGGGTATAAATTACATCACAATGAGATAGATAGATATCTTTTTAATGATAATGGCAAGATCTGTACAAAAACACATTTCAAAACAGTGGATGCTAACAATTATCTACACTCCAAAAGCAACCACTTGAGAAAATGGATGTCTACAATTCCGTATGGACAGTTTTTACGGGTAAAGACACTGAGTTTGAGCAGGGGAGCCTGGTTCAATTCCCAGTATCAGCTCCAAGTGACCTTGGGCAAGTCACTTTATCTCCCTGTGCCTCAGGCACCAAAAACATAGATTGTAAGCTCCACGGGGCAAGGACCTGTGCCTGCAAAATGTCTCTGTAAAGCGCTGCATACAACTACCAGTGCTTTACAAGAACATGCTGCAATTATTATTTTTATTATTATTATAACACTTTTTATATTTCTGGGTACTCGATTGAACAGAACAAGGAGCAAAATAAATTGCTATTTATTTCCTTAATAGACAAACACACGACAACTGCAGAATACACTTAAAACAACACTTACTGGGATGGGGGAACGAAATAAATTGTCCTTTTCACGAAAGCGCAAGAAATGCAGTCTTTGTTTAAAGGTCCTGTGGCTAGATCGCAACTTGCCGATCTAATATCTTGGCCAAATCAAAGTATTTCGTAGAACTTCGTAGACGTTCGTTTGGGAGTCCCCAGGGCTAACGAATTCCGTAGTTTGGGGTAAATACTTGGTTGCAATGGTATTATCCCCTTGCGTACTGGAACCGTTACTGCCGTGCTTTGAACTAAGTCCTGCGTGAAGCGGAGTTACATCATATACGGTGTCTTGATTTCCCTTGACGAAGAAGAACAGGAACCTCCCCCACTCAAAGCCCACGGTCTGCCCTGACCACCTCGTCCAGTGGCCGGGCTGACCTGCCAGCTCTTGAAGTCAGTATGTCCTGAGGGCTGTCCTGGCGGGAAAGGCCATCAGCATTGCCATGCTCGCTCCCTTTCTTGTGCTGGATAGTGAAGTCAAATTCCTGTAAGGCAAGACTACAGCGCAAGAGTTTAGCATTTTCCCCCCGACACCCTCTGTAACCAACTCAAGGGATTGTGGTCTGTAATCACAGTAAACGGTCTGTCATATAAAAAGGGCTGTAACTTCTTTAGGGCCCATACTATGGCCAGACACACTTTTTCAATGATGGCATATGCCACCTCTCTGGGCAGCAGCTTGCGGCTCAGATACAACACTGGGTGTTCACTGCCCTCCTTATCCAACTTGGCTAAGTACAGCACCAATAATCTGAGGCATCAGTCTGCGCCAAGAACGTTTTGGCATAGTCTGGTGCCGCAAGGATGGGGGCACTGGCCAGTTGAGTCTTTAATGCCTGAAAGGAGACCTCACAGGCAAGAGACCAGACTACCAGCACAGACAGTCGCTTCTGGGTCAAGTCAGTCAGGGGTTTGGCAATGACACTGTACTGGGGAACAAACTTTCTATAGTAGCCGGTGGTGCCTAGGAAAGCCATAACCTGTTTCTTGGTTTTGGGGGCAGGCCACTTTACTAAAGCTTCACCTTAGCTGGTTCTGGTTTAAGATGCCCACCACCCACCCGGTGCCCATGGTACAGTACCTCTGCCATCCCTACTAAGCACTTGGTGGGTTTCAGCGTGAGTCCCACTTCCCTAATCCTGGCTAGAACCGCAGCTACATGCAGTAAGTGTGAGTCCCACGAGTTACTAAAGACAGCGACGTCATCCAGGTATGCCCTTGCAAACACTTGCATACCCTCCAGCAAGCGATTAACCAGTCGTTGAAAGGTAGCCGGTGCATTTTTCATTCCAAATGGCATCACTAGAAATTGATAGAGGCCACTTGGGGTTATAAATTCCAACTTCTCCCTAGCCTCCTGGGTCAAAGGGATCTGCCAGTAACCTTTACTGAGATCCATTGTCATCAGATTCCTTGCCCCCACGAGTTCATCTAACAACTCATCCATGCGGGGCATGGGGTAGGCATCTGACACTGTGCCCGCATTAAGCTGCCGGTAGTCCACACAGAACCGGGTGGTCCCATCATTCTTAGGTACCAGGAGTACCGGACAAGCCCAAGAGTTCTGGGACGGTGCAATTACCCCTAGGGCCAGCATCTCTTCTACCACCGGCTCTATACTGCCCTTAATCTCTGCTGACACTCTATTGGCTTGCTTATGCAGAGGTCGCAGATCCCCTGTAAGCAATGGGTGATCTGTAATGTGTGTCTTCCCTGGCTTTTCTGAGAACAGAGTCCTACACTTTTCAAGCATAGCCCTGGTTTCGGCCCTCTTCCTGACACTCAGCTTAGACCCTATCTCAACCTACTCTACTGTACCCCAGGAGATCCCTACTCTACTGTACCCCTAGCCTCCCCCAGGAGATCAGGCAGAGCATTGTCCACCGGATCCACCATCGGTGTTCTGCAAATGGCCAGCCCTGTTGCCACATTCGGTGCTATGTACTCCTTGAGCATGTTGATATGATAAGTTTTATTTCTTCCTGTCTCAGCATCTGCCTGTACAACATAGTAGCACGCATTCACCTTTCGTAGTACTGGATTTGGTCCCGACTAGGCAGCCATTAATTTGTTCTCCCGAATGGGCTTGTGAACAATCACTTGCTGTCCTGGGATGAATTCTCTGCTCTGGGCCTTCTGATCATACCAAGTCTTCTGCTTGGTCTGAGCAGCCCTAAGGTTGTCCTGTGCCAACCTCATGAGTAGTTCTAGCCGGTCTCTGAGATCTATCACATACTGAAGCACAGAAGCATCAGTATTGGTAGTCCCCTTCCCATCACTCCAGGAATAGGTCCAGAGGTCCCCTTACCAATGAGCACCACAGTAAGCACTGATTGAATACTCGTGGCTGCGGTTAAACCTGTCTATGTAAAGCATGGGTATCCATTTACTATTGGTTTGAACTGTAACCACAAGTCAATTGGATAAGTTATTTGCATTAGCGTAACCGATAGAATGTATCCGTTCCTCTGTTGGATTTCTAACTTGAAAGGTGGCCAGTCAATTGACGTGGGAACTGTGTCAATTAACGTGAGAATTCGGTCAACTTGAGTCCCAGAAGCCAGCATTTCAATTAGAAAGGCTAACTCAAGAATGGAAGCACCCAGCACCCTGGTTTTTGGAGTGCATATGTAATAAAACACAACATACCTTTACATGGAAAAATGACAGTACAAATACATCCAGAACATAATTTTTTATTAAAATGTGTAAAATGTGTGTTTAAACAGAATGGGCAGGACTGGTTCCTATAAGCCCGGGAAAAACTCCTTTGACCTGTAAATAGGTTGGGGCTGGATAAGTTGCTGGTATTTTATTCCTGACACTTCAAAGGGATTCTGCTGACCAGGCACCCGTCAGTCTAAAGAAGTGTCAGGGATGAAAGACCACAGAGCACCCTAATGTATACATGGCCAGATTCCTAAGTAGTCGTAGATCCCAGGCCATTGACACCTTCGCCCCAAACCTCAGACTAAGAGGCACAAGAAAGAGGGTGTACACCAGGTATGCTATGTTGCCCGGGTGTCAAGCCGGCACATGCGCTTTGCAAGCCGAGAAGCCTTTTTGCCCGTTTTTGCAAAGTGCGTGGCTTTTGGTGGGTTAAATCTTCTCAGGAAGGGGATTGGGCGCTCATGTTAAAAGTAGGCAGGAAGTGTCTATAACTGTGCCTACTGAGCTATACCCGGGGTGGTCGTGTTCATGATTCATGATCCATGATGTGAATACGCAAGACTTTGTTCCAGTACAGCGGCAGCCGGTCCCGGAGAGAAGGGGTTTGTAACGATGGAATTGCTAGCCCGGTAATAAAGGGGTTACCCCCCAGCTGGCAAACCCTACAATCATGCAGGAGACGAGGGGTTAATATAATTATGTGTAATAATCTGTATGCATTCCCCTGCTTCAGAACAAAATGTATTCCCCTTTGTATACGTTCTTACTCTTGGTTGTAATGTGTTCCCGCCTATTCAGTGTTTGCACCAAGCACATACACGGGGATCAGGTCATGAGGGAAAGGGTTAACTGTGTTTGAATGTTTATGGCCCTTTGTTCCCCGTCCTGCTTTGTGGCCACCATTTGCCACGAGCTACAGGCAACTGCCACAGAGCCCATGTATTCCTATGCAAAGTTTAAAGGGCTGCTGCAACGGCGGACAAAAAGGATGTGGGCTTCAAAAATGCTTAAAACCTGATGTTCCTATCTCCGGTTCGGTGGGGCATAGAGAGCTGGAATTTGGTCACCATGCAGTTACCCCTATGGCATGATTGCATGGCAATTTTCAGCCCTCTCAGACTAACTGAACGGAGGAAGTTTAAGTGTATAAGTTACGGTCGCCTCTATTGGCCACCATGGGGAAAAAAAGATGCCAGGTTTCAAAAATGTTTAAAACCTGAAATCATTATCTCCGGTTCAGTGATAGCTGGAGGACTGGAATTTGGCCACCAGGTAGTCATCCCTTCGGCATGATTGCATGGCCGTTTCAACCCCACTCAGACTAACCGAACGGAGGGTATTTCATATGTATAGTTACGGTCACCGCCATTGGCCGCCATGATGGAAAATATGTTGCCGATTTCAAATATTGTAGAAAACCTGAAATCATTATCTCCAGTTTGGTGAGGGCTAGAGGACTGAGATTTGGCCACCAGGTAGTCATACCTCCGACATGGTTGCATGGCCATTCCCAACCCTCTCAGGCTAACCGAACAGAGTATGTTAACTGTATAAAGTGTGGTTGCCACCATTGACTCCAATGGTGGAGAAATGTGGTTTGTGTAACATGAGGTTCTAAAACCGAATATTGCTATCTCCGGTTCGGTAATAACTGGAAGGCTGACATTTGCGCACCAGGTAGTCATGCCTCCGGTATGATGGCATGGCAATTTTCAGCCCTCTCAGATTAACCGAATGGAATATTTTTATATGTATAAGTTGTTATAGGCTTACTGTATTTCTCTGCCTACTGCAAAGTCCATGAAAGTTACTGGCCCATAAGGTATGCTAATGGCCAGAGGGCACCTGCCTGTCTGAGGAGCAAGCTCCGAACAAAGGCTCACTCCCCCCGATTGAGTACACAGGGCGGAGAACGAGCAGGACATGGCTGATTAAGTTAAGTACCATACTTCACACCTCTGGTCAGAGTTCCCGGTCCAGATGCCCAGATGGCAGACTTTGAGATGCCAACTTTTTAGTGTGGGGCTCAGAAAAAGGGACTCTGACTGGAAGGCTATGTGCATGTGCCAACCACCTTGGGGCAGGTACCCTCCTGCTTCCCACGTGAGGTGGCAAGAGGTAATTGGGGCCAGGTAATTGTTATTCAATGCCTGGGTCCCAATGTTAAGGGATAAAGCCCAAATCCCATATAAGTGATTGCAAGATCTATGCCCAGTGTCTTCGTTTTGTATCCTGTTGCCTGATAAACTGTTAGCCTGTGTCCTGGGCTATTTCCTCTGTCCCCTTCCCAAGTAAGTGTTATATTCTGTTTGTTATTTGCTCAATACTGTATGTCCACCTGAACTGTAAGGAATAAAATCTATTATATCACAGTCTCATTCAATTCAACCCAGATTATAAGGTGTGTATTATAACTCTGAAGCTACCGTGACAGGATTATAATAAACTGGTGGCAGCGGCGGGATTGAATTGAATCTGTGATGCAGTTTACTGCGGGACTCTGTAACACAGTGGGAATGCGTGAAAAGTGCGAGTTCCTAAGACTAGTGATATTGGACATACTGTTGTGCAACATATAACGGGGGATATAACACCACATCATTGTTCAACATACTTGCGTGAAGCATCCAATCATGAGCGAAGGTCCCGGTCCATCTTCTGTCCGGACCCGGGCACAGCTGAGAAAACAGTGTATTGAGTATGGGCTGGCCACAGAAGGCAGAGAGCCAGAACAATTGGAAGCGGCGATAAGGGCGCACGATGTCCGGCTGAGCTGGAGGAGCAAGGAGCCACAGCTGCAGCGGCCGTATCCATCCAACCACCTGGAGTGCAGGGAATGGACCCAGCTCCGAGTCGGCAGAGACTTGGGGAGGGAGCAGGTAAACTCTGAGACCACGGGAGTCTTGCAGCAGGAGGGGCATTGGCTGTTGCGGCGACCAGTCCGTTTTCCCCTGAAGTGCTTTCAATGGTGAATACATGGGGGGAGAAGGTGTCCCAGGAGGAGCGACTCCAGTTCCTCACTCTGGCGATGAGCAGACCCGCTTACCCCCTCCCTGCATACGGGGAATGGACTTTCCCCCAGCTGAACCATCACAGCTTCTCCAAGTTTGTGGAAGGCACCGACCAGATTGACAGCTTCTTAAGGAACTTTGAGATGCAGTGTCGGCTGTACGAAGTACCTCAATGGGACTGGGTTATGAGACGTGACCCCTTTACTGTCCGGTCTGGCCAAACAGACTATGCAGGCTGTCCCTGATGAGCTCGCCGATGATTATGATTACCTGAAAGGCCTGTTGCTGGCCCAATATTCCCTCACCCCAGAAGCTTACCGTGGCAAGATCCGGACTGAGGAGAAAAAACCTCAGGAGTCATTCGTGAACTATGGTGCCCGCATGTCATTGCACAGGACCCAATGGGTGGAGGGGTGTGGGGCTAAGACCTATCAAGTGCTGCTGGACCTAGTGTTTCAGGAACAGCTCCTGCAACAATGTCCACCGGCAGTGAGAGCTTGGGTGTGCGACCAAAAACCCAAAACACACCTGAAATCAGCAAAGCTGGCAGATGAGTACACCACCAGCAGAGCCCTGATCCATCCATAGCCAGCGGCTAAGGCAGCAGCGGTCCCCGCAAAGGGAAGCCGCACCACTCCCCGATGGACTACTAAATCGCCGCCGGGCAGCAGTCCACCCAAGACAGGGGAGTTCAAGCACGAGCTGCATTGCTACAACTGCAACCAAGCTGGTCACATCAGGCCGGACTGCCCTGATCGTCCGCGGTCCGGGGGACCCCATCAGGGGCAACGCACCCCAGCTGCGAGGCCAGTAGCCCAAGTATGGGTGGCCTCCACAGAGAATTCAAGCCCAGCCGTGGAAACAACCCCAAGCGGGACGGTCAACGGAGATCCTGTCCTTGTTTCTTCTGTGCTAACAGCCAGGAGCGGCGGACATCCCGTTGCACCAGTCGAGATACAGCAGAAGGATGGCCGGAGCAGACAACTCACGATGGTTACTGTCGGTGACTGGAAAGCAGTTGGCTCGCTGGATTCCGGTGCTGCGGTAACCGTGGTACGTAACGCAACTTATGGTTGTCCGCTCGGAAAATATTGAATAGTCTGTTAAATAGTCAGTTGAAACAAAGCCGGTGCATAGGTGGTTAGACCACTCCTACACTGTAATATCTGTGCATATTGAGTGATCTCTATCCTATCCTCCTCCATTCTGGTTCTAGAGGAGACTGGTTGAAGTGTTGATGTCCCTCATTCACACACATGTCCATCTATATACATTTTTGCCCTATACTACGATTCATGTGTAACCTGTTTACAGTCCCCTAGTTCTAGGGTCTATTCACTTAAGCATTGAGTGTCTGGATTAGTGATCACATAGTTTATGCGGGACAGATATACACTCTCTTCTTCCTTCCAATTCACCTGTGATTTATTATTAATTTAATCATGTAATCAATATCGTGCGAGTAGCACATTTTGGCTCTATTTCACCAGAATTGGTGATCAAGTACACTTTAAATGAGCCGCCTATTAATGGGTATATAAGATACTAGCTGTAGCCTAATTGCCACCTCCTACCTTGAGAAAGCGCCAGTCCCAAGCGCGAAACGTACGTCGGGTATGACATCATTGCGTTGACGTCGTGGAGGTCACGGGTGAGACTGTTCCGGCTTGCTAGGGTGCGGGTATGCTGTGATGGGTGGTGGGTGCTTGTAGTGCCGATGAGGTGTGTATACAGAGTACTGCTATTGAGACCTTTACTATGATCAGACGGGCCATGGTCACGGCCACATAAGGTACCACTGTATATTATCATATAGCACTGTGACGCACCATACATTGGTGCATGGCTATCAGCCTGTGTTTACACATGCTGACAACTGTGGAATCAGGAAGAGAGTGTGTGTGCGCTTGGCTACCCTGTACCCTCCCAGTTTGGTCTGAGATATATGCTATAGCAGCTAGATCCACATTAATACTGAGGCTGTGGGAGCACGCTTATATACACTGTCAAATGTCTCATTATTAGCATTGTATACTACATGACCTGCTACCTTCCACCTCACTGAATGTATACCTGTGTACCCACTATATATAACCACCCATTACCTACATGTAAAGAGAGGATAACTTGCTAGTGACATTAAGTACACCCCTATATCTGGATACAAACCCTATTTTTGGATGTTTGGCACCTACGGGGTTAATTGGAACATTAATAGCAGGTATCACATACCTCCCTCCCTAGTGAGCTACCTATATGGAACGTTCTAATAACCATCACCAGGGACTGCCCATATAGCTATTTGGGGATTATCCCTTGCTCCCTGCTGAAGCTACTTTACCACCCATTTTTAATTGTTTTTTATTATGAGTTTGCGCCGTTGTTTATGGCTCAATAAAATTTTATTATTTTTGACCTATTTAGGTTTTTAGTGGTTACTGTCCTCCCACAGTGTTGGGAGCAGTTACTTTGTGTACTTATATAAGCCAATCAGACATTGTGTTGGGGAGTGTTCAACCCCCTCGATTTCAGCAGCCATAGAGTGCAACCTTGTGATCTTCTGATAACCTTGGTACGACATGATATTGTACGACCAGAGGAATTGCACCCAGGACTCGGGATGCAGATCACTGTGGCGGATGGGGAGCCACGGTTTATGCAAATCGTCTGAATCTTTTTGGATTGTGGGGAGGGACAGGGTGTGCGGGAGGTTGGGGTTTTACTGGGTTTGGATACAGAGGTGCTCCTCGGCAACAACCTGGGTCCGATGACCTGCACCTATGATCGGGTGCAAGAACCTTGTGCTGTTGCGGCAATCACCAGGAGCCAAGTGGTGGCGATGATGGCGGAGGCGACTCCAGTCCCCCTGCAATTATGACCTACGTTTGCAGATGTCTCTGAGGAGACCGGTGAGGTAAGCCAGGCTCAGTCGCAGACTCAGACCGACTTACTGATGGAGCGGCCGTTATTTGAACACATCTCGGTGCCGATTTTGAGTTCTCTGCTGTTCCCCACGCAGCATGAAACGCGGCTAGTCGCCCCAGGCACCCGCGCCTATCACGGATGTTTTGTTTGAATTTCATGGATTCTGTTTCTTTGTTTACAATAAAATGGATGAATTGTAATGTGTACAGTACTGTGCTACTGTGCTACTGTGTCAATTTCATGTTTTTAAAAGCCAGAACACTAAAATTCGTTTTTCTGCTCTCGCCGTGCTTGGATCTTAGTGCGGGAATGCTGGAATTCATCCCACGGTTTCAAATCGGGATTCCGATGTGCATGACGCGTGAAGTGTTCGAATAATGGCCGCTGCATCAGTACTGTTTCCCCTAACGGTACCCGGTTCCCCCGACATAGAAATGACCGATGGGGGCCAGTGTTAGGTACCCAGTTCAGGGAGGCAGTGTAATCAGACCCCAGCCTGGCCGGTATGAGACTTCGGGCATCCGAGTCTCAGTCAGGGGAGGACTCTGATCACTGTCTATGGCACCGGGGACTACTGTATAGAGAATTGGGGATCCCTGGGGTAGAGGAGGGATTGACCGGTAGGCGACAGCTAGTGGTTCCCCAGGGGTACAGACAGCAATTGTTGCGGGTGGCCCACTCTATTCCGTTAGCGGGACATCAGGGGGTCACTAAGACGAGAGCCCGGCTCTTGCAGCGTTACTACTGGCCGGGGGCATCCCGGGATGTGGGCAACTTTTGCCGCTCCTGTGATGCCTGCCAGTGGGTAGGTAAGGCGGGTGATCGTGTGAAGGCACCCCTGAACCCACTACCGGTAATAGGGGAAAGCTTCCAGAAAGTAGTCATGGATATTGTGGGGCCCCTTCTGATTCCTAGTAGATCAGGGAAGCGCGACATCCTCACGCTGGTGGATTTTGCCATCCGGTATCCTGAGGCGGTAGCATTTGGCACTATTGATGCCAAGACAGTAGCAGCGGCGTTACTGAATATTTTCTCTAGGGTAGGTTTCCCTAGTGAGATCCTAACCAATCAAGGGTCGCAGTTCATGAGTGAACTGTTACAGTGTCTTTGGGATGCCTGCGGTGTACAGCATGGGCGCACAACCCCTTATCTCCCCAAGACAAACGGATTGCGTGAGAGGTTCAATGGTACCTTAAAGAAGATGCTTGGGACCTTTTTAGAGGCAGAGGGGAAAGACTGGGAGATTCACCTGCAGCACTTGCTGTTTGCATACTGAGAGGTACCGCAGGAGTCAATCGACTTTTTTCCCTTTGAACTGCTATATGGCCGCAGTTGTTATAGGCTTACTGTATTTCTCTGCCTACTGCAAAGTTCACGAAAGTTACTGGCCCATAAGGTATGCTAATGGCCAGAGGGCACCTGCCTGTCTGAGGAGCAAGCTCCGAACAAAGGCTCACTCCCCCAGATTGTGTACACAGGGCGGAGAACGAGCAGGACATGGCTGATTAAGTTAAGTACCATACTTCACACCTCTGGTCAGAGTTCCCGGTCCAGATGCCCAGATGGCAGACTTTGAGATGCCAACGTTTTAGTGTGGGGCTCAGAAAAAGGGACTCTGACTGGAAGGCTATGTGCATGTGCCAACCACCTTGGGGCAGGTACCCTCCTGCTTCCCACGTGAGGTGGCAAGAGGTAATTGGGGCCAGGTAATTGTTATTCAATGCCTGGGTCCCAATGTTAAGGGATAAAGCCCAAATCCCATATAAGTGATTGCAAGATCTATGCCCAGTATCTTCGTTTTGTATCCTGTTGCCTGATAAACTGTTAGCCTGTGTCCTGGGCTATTTCATCTGTCCCCTTCCCAAGTAAGTGTTATATTCTGTTTGTTATTTGCTCAATACTGTATGTCCACCTGAACTGTAAGGAATAAAATCTATTATATCACAGTCTCATTCAATTCAACCCAGATTATAAGGTGTGTATTATAACTCTGAAGCTACCGTGACAGGATTATAATAAACTGGTGGCAGCGGCGGGATTGAATTGAATCTGTGATGCAGTTTACTGCGGACTCTGTAACACAGTGGGAATGCGTGAAAAGTGCGAGTTCCTAAGACTAGTGATATTGGACATACTGTTGTGCAACATATAACGGGGGATATAACACCACATCATTGTTCAACATACTTGCGTGAAGCATCCAATCATGAGCGAAGGTCCCGGTCCATCTTCTGTCCGGACCCGGGCACAGCTGAGAAAACAGTGTATCGAGTATGGGCTGGCCACAGAAGGCAGAGAGCCAGAACAATTGGAAGCGGCGATAAGGGCGCACGATGTCCGGCTGAGCTGGAGGAGCAAGGAGCCACAGCTGCAGCGGCCGTATCCATCCAACCGCCTGGAGTGCAGGGAATGGACCCAGCTCCGGGTCGGCAGAGACTTGGGGAGGGAGCAGGTAAACTCTGAGACCACGGGAGTCTTGCAGCAGGAGGGGCATTGGCTGTTGCGGCGACCAGTCCGTTTTCCCCTGAAGTGCTTTCAATGGTGAATACATGGGGGGAGAAGGTGTCCCAGGAGGAGCGACTCCAGTTCCTCACTCTGGCGATGAGCAGACCCGCTTACCCCCTCCCTGCATACGGGGAATGGACTTTCCCCCAGCTGAACCATCACAGCTTCTCCAAGTTTGTGGAAGGCACCGACCAGATTGACAGCTTCTTAAGGAACTTTGAGATGCAGTGTCGGCTGTACGAAGTACCTCAATGGGACTGAGTTATGAGACGTGACCCCTTTACTGTCCGGTCTGGCCAAACAGACTATGCAGGCTGTCCCTGATGAGCTCGCCGATGATTATGATTACCTGAAAGGCCTGTTGCTGGCCCAATATTCCCTCACCCCAGAAGCTTACCGTGGCAAGATCCGGACTGAGGAGAAAAAACCTCAGGAGTCATTCGTGAACTATGGTGCCCACATGTCATTGCACAGGACCCAATGGGTGGAGGGGTGTGGGGCTAAGACCTATCAAGTGCTGCTGGACCTAGTGTTTCAGGAACAGCTCCTGCAACAATGTCCACCGGCAGTGAGAGCTTGGGTGTGCGACAAAAAACCCAAAACACACCTGAAATCAGCAAAGCTGGCAGATGAGTACACCACCAGCAGAGCCCTGATCCATCCATAGCCAGCGGCTAAGGCAGCAGCGGTCCCCGCAAAGGGAAGCCGCACCACTCCCCGATGGACTACTAAATCACCACCGGGCAGCAGTCCACCCAAGACGGGGGAGTTCAAGCACGAGCTGCATTGCTACAACTGCAACCAAGCTGGTCACATCAGGCCGGACTGCCCTGATCGTCCGCGGTCCGGGGGACCCCATCAGGGACAACGCACCCCAGCTGCGAGGCCAGTAGCCCAAGTACGGGTGGCCTACACAGAGAATTCAAGCCCAGCCGTGGAAACAACCCCAAGCGGGATGGTAACGGAGATCCTGTCCTTGTTTCTTCTGTGCTAACAGCCAGGAGCGGCGGAAATCCCGTTGCACCAGTCGAGATACAGCAGAAGGATGGCCGGAGCAGACAACTCACGATGGTTACTGTCGGTGACTGGAAAGCAGTTGGCTCGCTGGATTCAGGTGCTGCTGTAACCGTGGTACGTAACGCAACTTATAGTTGTCCGCTCGGAAAATATTGAATAGTCTGTTAAATAGTCAGTTGAAACACAGCCAATGCATTGGTGGTTAGACCACTCCTACACTGTAATATCTGTGCTACTACATATTGAGTGATCTCTATCCTATCCTCCTCCATACTGGTTCTAGAGGAGACTGGTTGAAGTGTTGATGTCCCTCATTCACACACATGTCCATCTATATACATTTTTGCCCTATACTACGATTCATGTGTAACCTGTTTACAGTCACCTAGTTCTAGGGTCTATTCACTTAAGCATTGAGTGTCTGGATTAGTGATCACATAGTTTATGCGGGACAGATATACACTCTCTTCTTCCTTCCAATTCACCTGTGATTTATTATTAATTTAATCATGTAATCAATATCGTGCGAGTAGCACATTTTGGCTCTATTTCACCAGAATTGGTGATCAAGTACACTTTAAATGAGCCGCCTATTAATGGGTATATAAGATACTAGCTGTAGCCTAATTGCCACCTCCTACCTTGAGAAAGCGCCAGTCCCAAGCGCGAAACGTACGTCGGGTATGACATCATTGCGTTGACGTCGTGGAGGTCACGGGTGAGACTGTTCCGGCTTGCTAGGGTGCGGGTATGCTGTGATGGGTGGTGGGTGCTTGTAGTGCCGATGAGGTGTGTATATAGAGTACTGCTATTGAGACCTTTACTATGATCAGACGGGCCATGGTCACGGCCACATAAGGTACCACTGTATACTATCATATAGCACTGTGACGCACCATACATTGGTGCATGGCTATCAGCCTGTGTTTACACATGCTGACAACTGTGGAATCAGGAAGAGAGTGTGTGTGCGCTTGGCTACCCTGTACCCTCCCAGTTTGGTCTGAGATATATGCTATAGCAGCTAGATCCACATTAATACTGAGGCTGTGGGAGCACGCTTATATACACTGTCAAATGTCTCATTATTAGCATTGTATACTACATGACCTGCTACCTTCCACCTCACTGAATGTATACCTGTGTACCCACTATATATAACCACCCATTACCTACATGTAAAGAGAGGATAACTTGCTAGTGACATTAAGTACACCCCTATATCTGGATACAAACCCTATTTTTGGATGTTTGGCACCTACGGGGTTAATTGGAACATTAATAGCAGGTATCACATACCTCCCTCCCTAGTGAGCTACCTATATGGAACGTTCTAATAACCATCACCAGGGACTGCCCATATAGCTATTTGGGGATTATCCCTTGCTCCCTGCTGAAGCTACTTTACCACCCATTTTTAATTGTTTTTTATTATGAGTTTGCGCCGTTGTTTATGGCTCAATAAAATTTTATTATTTTTGACCTATTTAGGTTTTTAGTGGTTACTGTCCTCCCACAGTGTTGGGAGCAGTTACTTTGTGTACTTATATAAGCCAATCAGACATTGTGTTGGGGAGTGTTCAACCCCCTCGATTTCAGCAGCCATAGAGTGCAACCTTGTGATTTTCTGATAACCTTGGTACGACCTGATATTGTACGACCAGAGGAATTGCACCCAGGACTCGGGATACAGATCACTGTGGCGGATGGGGAGCCACGGTTTATGCAAATCGTCTGAATCTTTTTGGATTGTGGGGAGGGACAGGGTGTGCGGGAGGTTGGGGTTTTACTGGGTTTGGATACAGAGGTGCTCCTCGGCAACAACCTGGGTCCGATGACCTGCACCTATGATCGGGTGCAAGAACCTTGTGCTGTTGCGGCAATCACCAGGAGCCAAGTGGTGGCGATGATGGCGGAGGTGACTCCAGTCCCCCTGCAATTATGACCTACGTTTGCAGATGTCTCTGAGGAGACCGGTGAGGTAAGCCAGGCTCAGTCGCAGACTCAGACCGACTTACTGATGGAGCGGCCGTTATTTGAACACATCTCGGTGCCGATTTTGAGTTCTCTGCTGTTCCCCACGCAGCATGAAACGCGGCTAGTCGCCCCAGGCACCCGCGCCTATCACGGATGTTTTGTTTGAATTTCATGGATTCTGTTTCTTTGTTTACAATAAAATGGATGAATTGTAATGTGTACAGTACTGTGCTACTGTGCTACTGTGTCAATTTCATGTTTTTAAAAGCCAGAACACTAAAATTCGTTTTTCTGCTCTCGCCGTGCTCGGATCTTAGTGCGGGAATGCTGGAATTCATCCCGCGGTTTCAAATCGGGATTCCGATGTGCATGACGCGTGAAGTGTTCGAATAATGGCCGCTGCATCAGTACTGTTTCCCCTAACGGTACCCGGTTCCCCCGACATAGAAATGACCGATGGGGGCCAGTGTTAGGTACCCAGTTCAGGGAGGCAGTGTAATCAGACCCCAGCCTGGCCGGTATTAGACTTCGGGCATCCGAGTCTCAGTCAGGGGAGGACTCTGATCACTGTCTATGGCACCGGGGACTACTGTATAGAGAATTGGGGATCCCTGGGGTAGAGGAGGGATTGACCGGTAGGCGACAGCTAGTGGTTCCCCAGGGGTACAGACAGCAATTGTTGCGGGTGGCCCACTCTATTCCGTTAGCGGGACATCAGGGGGTCACTAAGACGAGAGCCCGGCTCTTGCAGCGTTACTACTGGCCGGGGGCATCCCGGGATGTGGGCAACTTTTGCCGCTCCTGTGATGCCTGCCAGTGGGTAGGTAAGGCGGGTGATCGTGTGAAGGCACCCCTGAACCCACTACCGGTAATAGGGGAAAGCTTCCAGAAAGTAGTCATGGATATTGTGGGGCCCCTTCTGATTCCTAGTAGATCAGGGAAGCGCGACATCCTCACGCTGGTGGATTTTGCCATCCGGTACCCTGAGGCGGTAGCATTTGGCACTATTGATGCCAAGACAGTAGCAGCGGCGTTACTGAATATTTTCTCTAGGGTAGGTTTCCCTAGTGAGATCCTAACCAATCAAGGGTCGCAGTTCATGAGTGAACTGTTACAGTGTCTTTGGGATGCCTGCGGTGTACAGCATGGGCGCACAACCCCTTATCTCCCCAAGACAAACGGATTGCGTGAGAGGTTCAACGGTACCTTAAAGAAGATGCTTGGGACCTTTTTAGAGGCAGAGGGGAAAGACTGGGAGATTCACCTGCAGCACTTGCTGTTTGCATACTGAGAGGTACCGCAGGAGTCAATCGACTTTTTTCCCTTTGAACTGCTATATGGCCGCAGGGTACGGGGACCTCTGGACTTATTAGTGCTCCCAGGGGACCTGCGACCTCTGCATAAGCATGCTTACAGAGTGTCAGCAGAGGTCAAGAGTAGTATAGAGAGGGAAGTGGAGGAGAAGCTGGCCCTAGGGTTAATTGTACCATCCCAGAGTCCTTGGGCTATTCCGGTAGACCTGGTACCTAAGAAGGACAAAACCACCCGGTTTTGTGTGGACTACAGCTTGCTCAACGCTGGGACAGTCTCAGATGCTTACCCCATGCCTCACATGGATGAGTTACTAGATGAACTCACAGGGGCAAAGTATCTGACCACAATGGATCTGAGCAAAGGGTATTGGCAGATCCCGCTGACCCTGTAGGCTAGGGAGAGGTCTGCATTCATCACTCCGAGTGGCCTCTGTGAATTTCTAGTGATGCCATTCGGGATGAAGAATGCCCCGGCTACGTTCCAACGCCTGGACAACCACTTACTGGAAGGGATTCAGGGTTATGCGAGGGCCTATCTGGGTGACATTGATGTCTTTAGTAATTCCTGGGAATCCCATTTAGGACATGTAGCTGCGGTGCCTGCCAGAATTAGGGAAGCCGGGCTTACCTTAAAACCCACCAAGTGCTTAGTAGGGATGGCGGAGGTCCTTTACTTGGGGCACAGGGTGGGTGGAGGGTATCTTAAACCAGAGCCAGCCATGGTAGAGGCTATAGTCCAGTGGCCTGTTACTAGAAATTACAAACAGGTTATGGCGTTTCTAGGCACCGCAGGGTACTATAAGAAATTTGTCCCACAGTACAGCCCCGTGGAGAAAACACTGACTGACCTAACCAGAAAGCGACAGTCTGTGCTTGTTACCTGTCTCCTGCCTGTGAAACCGCTTTCCAGGCTTTAAAGACTGCCCTTGTCGGTGCCCCCATCTTGGCTGTCCCGGACTACTCCAAACATTTCCTAGTACAGACTGATGCTTTGGACTTTGGCATTGGGGCTGTGCTTGGCCAGGTGGGAGAGGACGACAGAGAGCACCCCGTGGTGAACCTCTGCCACAAGCTGCTCCCCAGAGAGGTGGCATATGAGAGGTGTAGTGAAAATAGGGTTAATCAGTGCATTAATAAAGGCAAACAAAAAAAGGAAAATATATTGCTCACTAAATTAATGATGTAGGTGTAATATGGTTGTGCCAATTAATAAAGGCAGTATGCTTGGCTCATTAACCCTACTTCGCATTGGGGATGAAGGGGTTAGTGTTATATGCACTACACATGTATCATTTTCCCCTCTGTACCTTATTGTCCCCGATTTGAAGGATTGCATGTGACTGCAGTACTTTATTCCATTTTATACCTGGTTACTAGTTTTTAGACACAAGATGGCGCTGCGGGAGCCGAGCCGCAAGTTAATTGGAGAAGCATGGCGTGGTCTCTTTGTTCCATTGAGTAACATAGGTATCCATTACTGAGGCTTGAACTTGCACCACAAGGTCAATTGAATCAAAAGGTTGCGGTTTCAGACTCAAGTGGTTACCGGTTACAATGTATCCAGTCCCGGTTTGGAGGGTAACTTGTAAGGCGGCAGGCAATTGCCGTGGGAAATTGGCTCACAGCAAGTCAATTGACGTTGGAATCCCATAGCCCAGCATTGCTGGTTCAAAGAGAAGCCCCTAACTTGGGAACAGAATGGGCTAGCACAATGATTTGTGGTATGCAGACCCAGAGTTACACCCCAAGCACACACATATTAAAAATATAACTTTGGGATAAGTGAAACATATATTTTTAATAAAGTGCCTTTCTGGTTGCAGTTTTAAATGTACAGGCAGGATACATTTTTTCTACTTGCCTTTGTAATGCATCCAGTGACCAGATGTTTTACACACATGAAAAGGAATCAGGGGAGCGTCAGTGCCTAAGGAAAAAATGTGATACTCGCATAGTGCAATATGTTAACAATACACATACACAGGCAGAGCTCTCATAAGAGCACAGTGAGGCTAGATATTAATGATCACTAAGTATCAGAAATATTAGCTGTGTATGGGCATCTCTAATGACCCATACACACAGGAACATAAATAGGAGGTAGGAATCCAAAAGAGAGACACCAATCCAATACTTAAAAAATGTAGATATTTATCCAGCATTGATAAAAATTGGAGGCTTACAGGATTCCGGAAAGGTAACAGCAAGTTTGTACACATGAAGGTTCACTCGAGTCGCGTTCTCGGGATCTCTGCACGATGCTGCTTCCTCATCCGGTCTCCGACCTGCACTGCTTCAGGGGGCCGATACGTCACTTCCGGGTTCTTCAACTCGTATTGCGGACGCCACCGGAACTCCACAGCAGGCTCTCTCCCTCTGGATCTCACACGAGGGGTTACGCTCTACTAGTTTCGCCGTACGTAGTGACGGCTTCGTCAGGAGTGATGTTACCCCATAAAGAGATGCTATTTGTACCCTTTACTTAATGCTGACCTTTCCTCCTATTGGACAGTAAATTGGTGATTGACTACATATGTCCTCCCAATCTTCACAACACTGTTATACAATTAACCTTTAAAATACACAACAATGTTTATACACTTCAAAGTAAAATACATCTTTATTAATAAAAAACCCATTCTAAAAATTCACGAAGTGGCCTAATATACAACTGTGCTATTTTTGGAATTGTATATAAAATATATAAAAGACATAAAATCTAATAAAATCGCTCAAAATCTAACTTCTAATATATGTTGAAACGGCGATTGTTGTATCTCAAAATAAAATAGGGAAAAAAACAACAAAAAAATGCACTTATTGTGAACTAATTGTTGTTTTTTTCCCTATTTTATTTTGAGATACAACAAGGTTAATTGTATAACAGTGTTGTGAAGATTGGGAGGACATATGTAGTCAATCACCAATTTACTTGCTGTCCAATAGGAGGAAAGGTCAGCATTAAGTAAAGGGTACAAATAGCATCTCTTTATGGGGTAACATCACTCCTGACGAAGCCGTCACTACGTACGGCGAAACTAGTAGAGCGTAACCCCTCGTGTGAGATCCAGAGGGAGAGAGCCTGCTGTGGAGTTCCGGTGGCGTCCGCAATACGAGTTGAAGAACCCGGAAGTGACGTATCGGCCCCCTGAAGCAGCGCAGGTCGGAGACCGGAGGAGGAAGCAGCATCGTGCAGAGATCCCGAGAACGCGACTCGAGTGAACCTTCATGTGTACAAACTTGCTGTTACCTTTCCGGAATCCTGTAAGCCTCCAATTTTTATCAATGCTGGATAAATATCTACATTTTTTAAGTATTGGATTGGTGTCTCTCTTTTGGATTCCTACCTCCTATTTATGTTCCTGTGTGTATGGGTCATTAGAGATGCCCATACACAGCTAATATTTCTGATACTTAGTGATCATTAATATCTAGCCTCACTGTGCTCTTATGAGAGCTCTGCCTGTGTATGTGTATTGTTAACATATTGCACTATGCGAGTATCACATTTTTTCCTTAGGCACTGACGCTCCCCTGATTCCTTTTCCTGTTACTTTGCGGACCGTGAAACAGTCCTTAAGGGTTTGAGTGTCTATTTATCACTTCATGCACTTTATTTTTGATTTATTTTTGATATCACTAGTCACTATATATCACTGCATGGTTTAAGTTGTGTGTTTTTTAGAGTGTATGAGCGCCATGTAGTGTGTTTTTGTATAGTGTTTTACACACATGAGCTGGGGGTACGTCCTTCTGCAAACTTCAGAGACCCCCTGTTGTGGCAGTGTCTATGGGTCTAGGGAAGAGTTGCGGATGAAAGCCCCCAGTGCCGCAAAGTGTGAATTAGCCGGGATGCTCGCTGTATGGGAGATCCTGTTAGTCATCTGGGCTAGTTCACACCTTGAGTCCAACTCCTAGACTGGGAGACGCCAGGAAAAAGGGGAGTATCCATATGGTAAGCAGCCAAAGTGTCAGGTTGGCACAGGCGCAGTACCAACCGGAAATACCTGTAGTGCCCAGTCTGCAAACTGTGGGCAAGTTGGAGATTGGTAAGTGGGAGATTCCCACGAAGGGAATTGGGCGGGTATGTTGTAGATATGATCAGACCCTATATACATGCCCTCCGAGCTATCCCCGTTGACTTTCTTTAACCATGTGATCGAATTACCACCTCGCTTCTAAAGCGGATAAGAGCAGCAGCAACGGTCCTGGAACGCTACGAGTTAATTACATCAGAACCAAGGACATAACTCTGCTTCAGGACTTCGTTAGTGCTGGGGATTATCAAATAAACCCAAATGGATCAGAACGAACTTTGATGAGAACGGACATATTGGGCTGGCAACTTGTGCCCCTTGCAAAAGGACTGCATTTTAAAAGTCATTATTCCGGTACTATGTTTCGTCTCTGGACATATTATCCTGTTATCTCCCTAAGTAAGTGTTTGTCAAGTGTATTCAAAGGGTGTCGTGTGTCTGTCTATTAAGGAAATAAATGTCAGTTTATTTTGCTCAACTTGTGTGTTCGATCGAGATCCCCAAAATATATAAATTATTGATAAGGTCAGTGCATCGTGACAGGGACAGGGAACAGTAAGTCAGTGTCAGAAAATGACTTAGTCTGGCTTACCTGTCTGGTCTCTGCAGAGACTGCTGGAACCGTAGGTCCCAAATGCAGGGGGACAGGGGCTGTTCAGCTGCGATCCTTGCTGACTTGCTCCATGTGATCACAGCAACAGGCACCAGCTCAGTTGTAAAAACGCAGGTAACATGTCCTAGGTCGTTGCCAAGCAAGATCTCCTCATCCAACAAAGGCAAAACCACCACCTCCCTCATGCAAAGTGCGGCACCCCAGTCCAAAAAGACCCGGGAAACCTGGAGTGACCGCAATCCCCCATCTGGCATGGTCACTTGCATCCTGGTGCCTGGGAGCAAATCCTCTGGCCGCACCATATCAGGGCGATCCAGAGTCATGGTGGCACCAAAGTCCAGCAAGCCGTCCACCTGCCAGTCTCCGATGGTCACCCTCCGCAGATGTTTCTGCCAGACATCATTGGGCTGCATCCCGACTGGAGCAACCTGATGTCCCCTGCTCTCCGCTGCTGGTCCTGTGGTGTCAAGTGCAGTTTCTCCACTAGTCATCCCTCTGTGGGCTTGTTCCCCGGCTGTAGTTGGCTCCTTTGTGTGTGCCAGTCGCACATGGGCGACCGGCCTCGCAGCTGGTGAGCGTTGCCCCTGATTGGGTCCTTGGGCCAGTCCCGGTCTGGACAGTCTGGCCTGAGATGACCAACCTTATTACAGGTAAAACACCTCCTCTCATGCTTAAACTCTGCAGCCTTGGGTGCGTTAACGGTTGCTGCAGGTTTATGTGTCCATTGAGGGGTAGTTTTAGCTCCCTTGGCCACGCGGACCATTTCTTTGGGAGCTGCTGAATCCTCCATTGCAACCCTGCTGGCCACGTACTCATCAGCCATTTTCGCAGCCTCCTCATAGGTCTGAGGTCTTTGGTCAAAGTCTCATGCCCTCATGTCTGTGGGGAGCTGCTGCAGCAATTGATTCTGAAAGAATAAGTCTAGTAGGGCATGGAATTTTGTAACCGCATTCCCCTCCACATACACTAAATCCTGTGTAAGGCCATACGGCCAGCATAATCACTGAATGACTCCCCTGGGAGGACTCCCCCCATCCGGAACTTGCCCCTGTATGCTTCTTGGGTCAGTAATATGACCGTAGTCATCGACATCCATTCGTAGAATACCAATCCCAGTCTGCTTGGCTTTCCCAGATAACAGTGGTCGCAGTCTGACCACCCAGTCCCTCCTTGGAATTCGAAACCGGGAACACTGCTTCTCAAAGTCATTCAAAGTTGCATCGAGGTCATCTGTGCAATCCCCGAACTTGCTGAAGCTATGATGATCCTCCTGGGGAAGCTCCTGTTTACCGTTTACAAGGTGGGAGTTGTAGGTTCTTCCGAGCACTGCTTTCAGGAGCTGTACCCGCTCTGCAGTGCTAATCCCCGTTCCACATGTAGCGAGAAGTGCAGTGAGCCCAGGGACGGCACGCTCGGCAACTGCAGCTTCTACTTCGTCTGCACTCGCACACAGCAGCTATGGGGTCTGGCCCCTCTGGCAGGACCCTGCGGTCCTCATGATGCTCCAAATCCTCCTCCTGTTTTACCTTTGATCGCCCATCTGTCGGTTAACCATACCCCGCACATCTCTCCATGATCTTCTCTCTGGTCCACGACCTGAACCTTCCTGAGCGATTACTCATGGTGCCTTCGGGGTATGGGTAAAGGGACAGTGAAGTCTCTCGTGCTCTTTAGAAGTGTGTGTAAGTTGCCACTTGGCTGAGGAGCTCGCAAGCTACGAGGTCCTCACTATACTACAGAATCCCGCAGGAGACTATAGTATAGGTTCAATCAGTATCCCACACTCTGGCACCAGTTTATACAAAGCTTGTCACATTGGGCACAACTTTGCCAACACTTTTTATATTTCTGGGTACTCGATTGAACAGAACAAGGAGCAAAATAAATTGTGATTTATTTCCATAATGGACAAACACACGACAACTGCAAAATACACTTAAAACAACACTTACTGGGATGGGGGAACTAAATAAATTGTCCTTTTCCTGAAAGTGCAAGAAATGCAGTCTTTGTTTAAAGGTCCTGTGGCTAGATCGCAACTTGCCGATCTAATATCTTGGCCAAATCAAAGTATTTCATAGACGTTCGTTCGGGAGTCTCCAGGGCTAACGAATTCCGAAGTTTGGGGTAAATTCTTGGTTGCAATGGTATTAACCCCTTGCATACTGGAACCGTTACCGCTGTGCTTTGAACTAAGTCCTGCGTGAAGCAAAGGCTTTTGATACAGTTGATCATGCTATCCTGCTTAACAAACTCCAGAGCTCTGGAATAGGGAATCATGCTTTAAACTGGTTTCAGTCCTACCTATCAGGAAGATCCCAACATGTGGTGTCCCTCAAGGCTCTGTTCTGGTGCCCCTACTCTTCTCAGTGTTCATTAATGATCTTCCCATAGCTTGTAAGGAAGCCTCAATACACATGTACTGTATGCAGATGACACAATCCTATATGCACACAGCCATAGCCTCTCTGACCTTCAACACATACTTCAGTCTGACTTTTTGAGACTCGAAAACTGGATTTCCCAAAACAAACTGTTTTTAAACACTGACAAGACTGTAACAATGGTATTTGGGACCAAGACTAAATTTTTAAAGATTCCAGCGACTGAGTTCCAGATTAGAACCAACGCTAACACCACCCTAACCCCTGTCACTAGTTTTAAATACCTGGGCTTATGGTTTGACTCCCACTTAACATTCGGAATGCACATTGATACCCTGACAACCAAGACCTATGCCAAACTAGGGGTACTTTACAGGAACAAATCCTCCCTAAGTCTGCTGGTCAGAAAGCGTATCGCACAGCAGATTCTAATGCCAATTATTGACTATGGACACATAGTATATGGCTCGGCACCTCAAACCCACCTTAGGAAACTTGACACCCTCTACAATTCAATTTGTCGGTTTGTTCTCCAATGCAACTACAACACACATCACTGCGAAATGCTCAAAGAACTAGATTGGTCATTACTTGAGTCTAGGCGCAAAGTTCACCTTTCCTGTCTTGCCTTTAAATTCTTTATGGGCAAGCTACCCAGCTATCTGAACAAGCTCCTCACCCCTACCACATGCAGCACTTATCACCTGAGATCAGACTCCAAAAGACTGTTCATGATCCCAAGGCTCAACAAAGTATCCGACCGTTCCTTCTTCTCTTACCGTGCACCCCAAAACTGGAACAACCTACCAGAGACTTTCACATCCACCACCAGTTTAAGTTCTTTCAAATCTAAGGCTGTCTCACATTTTAATCTGGTCTGTAACTGTTTCATACGCCCATAACTTATATTTTCTTTAACTGTGCATGCAATGTCTTATATATAATGTATACCCTATTCATTTATGTAACTGTATTTTTAACCATGTATTATTTGTCTTAACTCTGTGCCCAGGACATACTTGAAAACGAGAGGTAACTCTCAATGTATTACTTCCTGGTAAAATATTTTATAAATAAATAAATAAAAAATAAATAATATACAGTGTCTTGATTTCCCTTGACGAAGAAGAACAGGAACCACCCTTAGGATAGTCCGGTGGGCACAGTTATAGGCTATTCCAGGGTACCTTTAAAATGTGCACCCAATCCCCGCCGTGGGAACATTTTACCAACAAATGGCCGCCTTGCCCGCAGTTTGCAAAACCGCAGTGTCAGCTTGACACCCACGCAATTTAGGATACCTGGGATACACCCTATTATTGGTGCCCCTGAGTCTGGGATTTGGCCCAAAGATGTCAATGGTCCGGGATCTGCCACTTTTCAGGAATCCGGCCGTGTATACATTATAGTGCTCTGAGGTCTTTCATCCCTGTCACTTCTTTAGACTTAGTGTCGCCGGCTTAGCGGGACCCCTTTGAAGAAAATACCCCCAGCTCATTCACCCCCAGCTCATTTACATGTCAGAGGATTTTTCCCAGGCTTGCAGAAAAACTGTTCCTGCTTGTACATTTTAAAATCACAGTTTTATACACTTTATTAAAACTTCATATTCCCGGTGTGCCTCCACTGTAATACCTATATGTAGGTGTGTGTTTTAGTACGTTATGCTTGCACACCAAAAACAGGGTACTGGGTAACTCCGTTCACAAGTTAGCCTGCTTTATTGAATAGGCTTGCTTGTGGGAACCCAAGTTTCCCCGGTTCCCACGTCAATTGACATACTTCTCACGGCCATTGACTTACTGCCTTTCAAGTTCTACAGGCTAATGAGGCATGAATATATTGTATCGGTAGAAGTACTTGAAATCTAACCGCAAGCCAACTATTCAATTGCACTGCGGTTACAGCGTCAAGCACTTGAAATGGATACCCATCTTAGTACAGCGGACCTCCCAAGTACAGGGCTGACTGTGGTGCTCACTACTCCATCTTGTGTCGAAATAAGATATAGCAGGCAAAAAAAAGCTTAAGGCAAGGACCTCCAAGGTAGTATTTTCTGAAATACTACCAGTGCCATGCGCTACCGCAGGGAGACAGTCAGAGATCAGGGAGGTTAATGCATGGCTAAGAAAGTGGTGCAGGATGGAGGGGTTTGGGTTTTTAGAGCACTGGGACTCCTTTTCTGAGATGTGCCATCTATATTCTAGGGACGGATTGCACCTCAATGAAGAGGGATCTTCTGTGCTAGGGGGGAGAATGCTAAAAAGGTTGGAGGAGATTTTAAACTAGGATGGAGGAGGGAGGGGAATGAAACAGATAACGAACTAAATGGAATAGATGAGGATACAAGGTGGTATGGAGGTAGAAGGGGGGGCAAGTGCAAGTTTGACAAGCAGTGAGACACCCATAGTAAATACAGATAATACTAGAAAACTTCTAAAGACTAAACCAAGTGGGAGCAGAAAGGAAGGAGCAGATAAGATAATAGTACAGGCTGAATTTTTTTTTTAATGCATGCTTGCTAATGCAAGAAGCCTGACAGATAAAATGGGGGAGCTTGAATTAATAGCTGCAAGGGAGCAGTATGATATCATAGGCATTACTGAAACATGGTGGGATAAATCTCATGACTGGACAGTTAATTTAGGGGGTTATTCTCTTTTTCAGAAGGATCGAACTAATAGAAGGGGAGATGGAGAATGTTTATATGTTAAACCAGATCTAAAACCTATTATAAGGGATGATGTCTATGAAGGGAATGATGAAAATGTAGAGACTTTGTGGATAGAAATTAGCAGTGGAGATAAAAGTATAAAGAAAATGTTTGTGGGAATATGCTATAAACCACCAAATATCTGTGAGATTGAGGAAGCTAAAATACTTTTGCAAATGAAGAAGGCATCAAAACTGGGTCATGTTTGCATAACGGGGGATTTTAATTATCCAGACATAGGGCCTCATGCAGTAAGCGACGATTATGTGAAATCGGCAAGCTTATCGATTAGTCATGTTATTGGCGTTTTTCCCTCTCCGTATGCAGTAAGTGCCGAATACATTCAAAATCAACCAGAAAACAAATCCGCCCACTCTCACGATGATGAGCCGATCACACACAGGTGTATCGGCGTGCGTGGCGGGGTGCTGTTAGGTTGCACAATCACAAATCTTGCTGAATCAGGCGAAACAAGCATGTTTTTGATTGCGCGCCATATTTAAAGGCAACGTGTACTGCTAATCATTCTCTGTGTTGTTGGGAGTGAGAGAGAGAGAGAGACGCACAGAGCTGGACGATTGAAGATTTGCATATTGACTGAGAGACTTGTTGTGTATTGGGTGAGCTTTGTCCTTTGTTGTTTTGTTTACATCTTTGTCTTGTTTTATATGTGGAAGTGGGTCGTGTGATTGCCTGTACATTTCTTGTCTGTTTTTTGTGAGTGCTGGAAGTATGCCCGCAAAGCGTGGGAAGAGTGATGCTGGTGGGAGTGGGAGTGCTACTCGTGGGAGTACGCGTCGGAGTGAACGTACTGTTCAGGGGAGTGATGTTGCTGGTGCACCGAGTGGTGTTGCTGGGAGTGGGAGTGCTGTTGCTGGGAGTGGGAGTGCTGTTGCTGGGAGTGGGAGTGCTGTTGCTGGGAGTGGGAGTGCTGTTGCTGGGAATGGGAGTGCTGTTGCTGGGAGTGGGAGTGCTGTTGCTGGGAGTGGGAGTGCTGTTGCTGGGAGTGGGAGTGCTGTTGCTGGGAGTGGGAGTGCTGGTGCTAGGAGTGTGAGTGCTGGTGCTAGGAGTGTGAGTGCTGGTGCTAGGAGTGTGAGTGCTGGTGCTAGGAGTGGGAGTGCTGGTGCTAGGAGTGGGAGTGCTGGTGCTGGGAGTGCTGCTGGTGGCGCAGTTGCTGATGGGGTGTCTGGTGGTGGCGTGCTTGCTGGTGGCCAGCTTTTGGAGGCTCTTCCATTGGAAGAAGGAGAGTCCAGTCAGCACCAGCCAAGCTCTGACCCTAAACCTGCTCGGAAAAAACGTGTGGAGAAGCCACGTAATCCTCGCTTCAATGACCAGGAAAATAGGGCTCTTGTCACTGGCATTCTGGAGCACTATGACAGTCTCTATGGACATTTAGTAGGTAAGTGTAACTTTACATTTATTATTCAAATACATGTGATCCTAGGTCATCTGAGTTTTGTTCATATGCAAATATGGGTACACAATATCTTTCTATGTTCATTAGTGTGGAAACACAGCTTTTTATCATGCCTTACAAGGACAAATAAACACAGGCGGTCAATTTGCCAGAACTGCATACAATATGAATGCAACCTTGCTTACATGTATAGGTTTAGTAGTGAATGCTCATGTGCTGCACATATTACACATAAAACAGCATGTTTGCTATCTCTTGGAACAGCTAACAGTGTAGGAAACTGGTGCTTATATTATTATTAATTTACCTCATATCTTTTATATGTTTTTCAAGGGCGGACAAGTGCAGCAAGCAAAAAAGAAATGTGGGACACAATAGTCATTGGTGTCAATGCCTGTGGGAATAGTGTCAGGGACAAGTATCATTGTCGGAAAAGATTTGATGATATTAGGTCCAAATTGAAAAAGAAAATACAAGACCAACGCGTGCATGCTACTGGCACTGGAGGTGGGCCCACACCACAACGTCTCATATTGACTCCATTGGAGGAGCTGCTTCGGCCAAAATTACTTACCGTCGTCGTGGAAGGCTTGGCTGGTGACCGTGACATTGGAATTTATCCGTCACAATTTCCAGCAGGTGATAAATATTACTGTACTAGGCGTGTCGTTGCTTACAGTTATTTTGCATATTTACACTGCTTTTTATACTGTCTTCACAATATAAGCATACCTGCATCTATATATGTATATGTCTGATTCTGTATATATATATCTCAAAATAGACATATATGTAGTAGTCCTACTAAAAGCAGTAACTAATATAGCACGTGCCATTGCGTGCTCATTTACATGTGAATTCCCAAAATGCATAGCTGCAGTGGAAGCAATTGATGGTGGGCGAAGATGGGGAACAACAGGGTAGTACACATGTGTAACACATGTTAATCAGAAATTATTACTAGCTACAGGTACAGAACAGAAATATGTAGAATATTATTGTGTATTTTATTGATTTTACTCCGACAAACATGACATTACTGCCTATTTTAAGCATGCATCAAAGAAATTGCATGTAACGGCCTACAAACATCACTGGCACTAACACATCTATAGTTGCTTATGAAAAGGTCCATTTTTGCTTTATGTCATATACAGACAGCATAATGAGGCACACGTATCATATGTTATGTCATTGTTTTCATAACTTAAACACTGCAGATGACTACTTAGCTCATCTACCATTGTGTTAAAGCAGCTGCAATTAATATCTCATCACAGCATACACTTCAACAGAGGGGGTGGGGTTCAGCACACACACTAATTACAGCCTCATTTCACGGTCAACTTAGTTCAGACCATTTGCACCTGTTTCAAGTCATTGAAAGGTGTGGCTGATTAGGCTTTTTGGGGAAGGGAATACCTTTCTTACAACCTGAATAGCACAACTGAAGTTAATCACACTCATTTGAAAGCTTAACTCTAGCTACTAAATGCCCCAACAACTCATTACTTATCAAAGCGTACGTCACACATTAGTTCACTCATATCTATAGTTGAACTACTATGAAAGACACATTATCACACACTGCATGTGTTGTCTTGTTGAGTCACAGCCACATTCAGGTGTGCCACATCTTCGATTAATGTACCACACATATCCTCTACCAAAAACAACACTTTTTGCAATATGACCACCTTCATGATAACCATTGTGAATGGTCATCTCATGATAGTTATGTACATTATGATACTGATATCACTACACAACATATGATTTTTATGTACTCATTTAATCTATTTATCCTCACGCATTACTGCAGAAACATAGTATGTTGTATGTTAGGGAACTCAAAAATTCTAAGTACACAGGCATGTACAGTGTTATTACAACTATTTATGTTCACTTTCACACACATTTTCGGTTAAGGAACTGATGTTGTTAGTTAATCATAAATACAGAACATACAATAAGTGTTTGTTCAATATTTACACATGTAAATGTAAAACTTATGTTATTGTTATATATAGTTGCCCCTGGAGGACATGTGTCACCTGAGATGGAACAAGTGTCTTCACCTGGGTCAGCCAGCTCAACACTACTAGAAGGTGAGTGTATCATTTGCTGGCCATATAATATGTGCTCTTCTATATGTTATGTTGTCATGTGCATTATTTGTTTTGCACATCTTCTTTAAATAGGATTACTTAGTGTCAGTGAAAATTAAGTGTAAGGCAACATGTATTGTGTTAGTGATGTTAATTATCATGTAGGACTTCTGAGTTTAGAGCAACTTTTCATTCATTCATATTTCATACTGAGTCCAAACATTATTCGTAAGTCAAGGTAGTTTTTAATGAGGTTATAAAACGTATGCTAACATGTTAGGTGTTACTTAGGACACAGTACAATTACATAGTAACACAGCAAACATTAACATGCCATTTAATAATGTGTACATTTCTTTTTAGAACATCATGGTGATGAGGATGATGAGTATGATGAGGATGACGCCACAGAAGAGACTGAAATACAATCATGTGACCATGAAGAGGTGCCAATAGAAACTGTTGTACCGCCAAATCGTCCATCAACTTCCACATACGATGCAATTGTAGCTTCAGAGGGAAAAATAGTGGACGCAGAAAATCGTCGCCATTCAGACATGATGACAGTGCTGGAAAGGATGATTGGACTGCAGGAAGAAACAGTATCACAACTGGCACATCTCCACAGAGTCTTCATTGAAGTGCCTAAACAGTTGCAAAAAATCAACACCTCATTCGAAGCATTAGTTGTTCAGCAAACACAAGCTAATTACTGGAGAATGACTAATGTACCACAATTCAACACCTCCCAGCCAGGATCTGTTCATGCAGGTCAGTTTTCACCACATTCATCTGATATTCATTCACCAGGCCCAAATGTTACCGGTCAAGTAGCAGACATTGCTGTGCAGGTTCCTGATGACATCCTACCGCTGCCATCTGTACAAATTCAGCAGCAGACACCTACAAAGGAGGCGACAAAAACAAAACAAGACACACATGAAACAGACCAACCATCACTTGTGCAGTGTCTACCAACTTGCTCACATGTGTCACTGGGCACAAGCCCTGTCCGTGAACAGTCACTACCCAAAAGCCCTGTAGGTGAGTCGCTGCCCAAAAGCCCTGTAGGTGAATCGCTGCCCAAAAGCCCTGTAGGTGAGTCGCTGCCCAAAAGCCCTGTAGGTGAATCGCTGCCCAAAAGCCCTGTAGGTGAATCGCTGCCCAAAAGCCCTGTAGGTGAATCACTGCCCAAAAGCCCTGTAGGTGAGTCACTGGCCACAAGCCCTGTAGGTGAGTCACTGGCCACAAGCCCTGCCCGTGAAGTGCCAGAGGCCACTCAAAGTGGCTCTGTTGTGCCTAAAGTTGGTGGCAAAAGAAAAAGGAAAATTCAAGAGACAACAAGCAGGCCTGTTACTCGCTCGCAAAAGGAACAAAAAAAATAAATGTTATAATTCAGAAAATATGTCTTTGGCCTTGTTTTGTTGACTTCAGATTATCTAATTACTATTGTATGTATGCTGAAGACTGTGTTGTTTCCAAACTTTCAACTATGTTCTTGTACACGTGAAGTTTTGGAAATGTTAACACTCATAATTAATTGTGTTATAAATATTTATGTTGTAATCGTCTGTTCAGTAATGGTCCACCAGGAGCCAGTTGCTAAGTTTAGAGAAGCTGCCATTGACTTTGCAGCAAAACATTGCATTTGGGTGTGTTAATTGATGTAAGAATTGCATATGCATATTAGTCACATGCAATTATTAAAACACCTAAGTAAGTGCAAACATCTTTCTTGTACGTGTACAGCAGGATTATGTGTAAATTATTACTTACCTTTGCCTTGCTTGGCCATTGTAATTTTGTCCTTTAATCAGTTGTGTGTTCGTTTCTATAACATCTCAGAATGTATAATAATATATATACACACACACACACACACACTGAGTGAGTGTGAGTGTGAGTGTGAGTGTGTGAGTGTGTATATATATATATATATATATATATATATATATATATATATATATATATATATATATAGTACTATATAAACTGGTATACACAAACTAATACACTTCATGCTTCCTTGTGAAAACACTATTTTAATAATACAGGCCTAATGTTTGAGAAATATCCTAAGTATGAGACTCTAACAGTATTGTGCTTAAACAAATGTTTATTACTTAATTCAATCATGTTTCTCACCATTTAAATAGGTTTCATACAAGGTATACTTAATGCCATCAATGTTGTGTGTACTCCTGCAATATAAAAAAAAATAAAATATTATATATAAATATATATATATTTTTATAAGAGATATATTTATATATATATATATATATATATATATATATATATATATATACACACGTATTTAAACTCATGCAGACAGGGAGTTAACCAGACTTTCACATACACACAGAAATGTAAGCGGGGAAAAAACATTTCTTTTTGCAGGTGTGTTTTTACTGATATGCCTGGCTAAGAAATATTTTCACACACTGGTCTTTGTTAGTTTTCAAAAAAACACTATGTGAACGCATTCACAGTCTAGGGATGTTTTTCACAAACGAGATAAAAGAAGGAGAAATGTTTCTCCCACAGTCCCATATCACGAACCACAACTGTTAACCCAATTAGACAACCAAATCCAATTGGCGTTTGAAATAAGGAGTCAAAGTAGTTACTTTTGTTGACCTTGACAAGGAAAAACAGGAGTTTGTTAGCCATTCAGCACATTCATTTTGATGAGCAAATAACACAGACCTGCACACAGCTTTTGTGCTACTCAGACATGGCTGATGAATTCGTTAACAATATTAATCCCCTTTTAGGGTATAAGTACATGATCTGTGAAGCCATCTTGAACAGTCGCGGACAGAAAGCAAGCACACGCCAAATCGATGATTTCATTCGAGCAAAATATCCTTATTACCAAGACCGTAAGCATGCACGGAATTTTAATTCCTCAATAAGATTCACTTTATCAAGTAATGACTTTTTTGAACGTGACCAGGATAAGCTACAACACACCTATGGTTTCTGGAAGATTGCCCCGGAAAAACAATTTCTCCTGAAAGACGGCACTTATATTGTCGTGAAAGGCATATTTATTCCTAATGGCAATAGCAATGTATCCGCTACTACTGATCCGTTTGAATCGATACGTGCTGCAATATCTGCAGCCTCCATTCCTGAAACCCACATTGTACAAGAACAAAAGTACTATGATTATGTACCAAGCCTTTCAGCTGAAATTGCATTGGAATGGGAACCGGAAGAAATGAACCTACCTCCCGACCAATTATTTGAAGAAAGCAGTGGCGATTCCTATGAGCGCATCCTGGAGGAGATATGTGCCATACTGGATTCAGCGGTTGGGTTAAGCGTGGATGAAAATGGCTTGCATTTCTGGAGCGACCAGTTGCAGCCAGGCGAAGAGTTAATTCTAGAAGAATGGTAAATATAACAATCGTTATGCGTTGACTCTGCGTTTAAATTTTTTTTTTTTTTGGAACCACCATTTTCACTTTCAATGCGTGGATACAGCGTAACATTGCAGACTGCATAACATGTAGCGATCACAAACAAATTGTTTCCTAATACAATATAGTAGGACCTGAAAGAGTAGTACACATTGCTGACGGAATAAATATACGTACTTTCCTATCCCTTTAAACATATTAGCAACATTTTACCATTACTCTAACACATACCTGTTTTGTTATCATGCAACATCTACAACATTGAAAACCGGGTCCACCACGTATGACGTGGGACCCTTGTCATGGGCCAAGGCGTCCTTAAAAAGGATTAGTGATGTAAGTCCCGCCCCCTAGCGACGTGTGCGCCTCAAAGCCTATTGGCTGTCATGTTTTGTTATAGTAACGGTAACTGCAGTGTGTGATGCGTGCGGCTCAGTGTTTGTAGGCGTACCCTGGGCGTTAGCCGAATGTTAATTGAGTGGGAGGAGTGTTAGCGTGCGTTTCACGCTGGCTTAACATGACGTCACACGTATTGCATTTGCGCATTGTGTTATCGGCCGTGCTTTCTGTTCAAACACGTCTGTTTAAAAAGAATACAGATGTACTCGTTTAGAACGAATGTAGTTTCGTCTTCATTGTATTTGAAATAAAGATGTTATGTTTACTGGTATTTTCAACATGTATTGAACGCACAACGTACGCTTTGTTTTGCGCATGCGCTAACAGTTAGTGGAGCCAAGCGTGAAGTGCGTGCGCACACAAAGATGTGCGCGCACATCTTTCAGTATACAGGCAACGTTCACTTCTTATACATAGTTATGCCTGCTACAAATTTAAAGAAACATTACATACTGATGAACAGTTTTACTTCTAACATATAAGTGACTGACGTGTGTATCTACACAATCATATAGAGCTGCGTAACGCGTTGTCACGGATGCATATCTAGTAAGGTGCCATCTTTGACCATCATGTGTTTGCTGTATTTCAGAGATGTCGGGGAAGATACAATCGGATCAATGTATGATTTCAGAAGAGTCTACCTTTATATGAGATGATTGTGAGGAGGAGCCACCGACTACTATACTACATATGGAACTAATTTTATATTGCTTGCAGCGCTTATTAACAAACAATTAAAAATGTGATACCCTTATGCCTATATTGCATAAGCACTTAATTAACATAATGATGTTGCAAAAGAGTGCCTCATGAATTTTTATTGAGTGTTCTTTAATGACTACTAACATTTTATGACATGGTGTGTTTTATATATAACAACCATTCCCACTCTGCTAACACATTTGTGTATTCTAATATGTAATGGAACGTATGACTGTCGAAACTATGTAACAATAATAATAATAATATGAGCATGTTCATGTATAGGGCTGCTAGTTGTACGCAGCGATTTACAGACACATGTTTCAGCCTGAGGTCCCTGGCCCGTGGAACGTACAAATGTTTTTTTGCCGCATGAGGCACAGGGAGATAAAGTGACTTGGCCAAGGTCACAAGGAGCCCACACCGGGAATTGAACCAGACTCCCCTGCTTCAAACTATCAGTGCCAGTGTGTGTCTTTACTCAGTGAGCCACTCCTTCTCCCAATGTAAAGGACACTTACAACCAAGTAGCCATTTATTTTTAAAATCTCTTGTTACATGGGTATGTAGATAAAATGGTTTGGGACTGTAGCAAATAATGTTACTGGCCAGATGTTATGGTCCCCTCCAATGCATGATGTTCTGAATATGACATCACCATCATGTTATGAAGTACGTTTCTGTGTATATTTCATTAACCTAACTAACTATAGTTTACTGTGTTTATTAATCGTTTAGAAATACATAGTATAGTCAATATGATGATATAAGCTACCATAATAAAGCTGGTGTTATCATTTGTCGGTGTTATACATGGATCCTACACCAATTGATAGAGACACAAACAGTTGTCTTAAAAAGTGTGTCTATGCTAGTGATGAATGTGCTCCCGTAAGTAAACAAATAAGTACAGTTATCCCCTTTTCTCCAACCACCTCTATATTACATTAATGGAAATTATAAGGAAACATACATAAAATGTGATGAAATGTGAGTAATCATTTTGTAATACAATGCACATGAAAGCTCAAGAGTAGCTAAATGCATATACATGATACAGAAAGTACATATATGTAACATTTGTGTTTAAACCAATATGTTGGGTTTTTAGTTCCAATAATTATAGGAAGATTGAGGTAGCCACATCTTATGAGAGATGTCAGCAAATATACATACCATGATCAGTCATACTGGAGATATACCTATAATGCAAAGGAACAATATATAAATTGCAAACATTGACATGCCATCTTCAGTACCGTAAACAACACAGCAAAGTGTGTATTTGGTGTTAAATGTACAACACCATGTATATTTCATGACATTCAAAATGTAAATCTGCCTGGTGTACACATCATATGGATGTACATGTTACACTGCACCAATAACATTGTATGTAAGCATACTAGAAGCATGAATGATTATGGGCATAATATGTGTTTTGTCTTAGCATAAGGAATAACACAATGCTAAAATATTATTGCTTTGTTACCCAAGTTGTATTCACATACACACAACTAAAGTACAATTGAAGAGGGATTATATAACCTGTGCAACAATAACATACCGGTGCCACATCCCTTTGTGCACACAGCAGAGAAAAGAAAGGTGTGCAACCCATATTCATCTGTGTCCTAACAGAAGGTTATATAAAGAAACATTATTGTTAATATAACATAATTAAACTATAAAAGTAGTACTAGGAACATATGAGTTTGTACTTACAAGAAAAAAATGAATTGATGAGATTCTGTCGTGTCTGGCCACCACTGGCTGTTTGTTCATTTTCAGCAGCTACATGGGTGGGATGCTCGTCTACCAAAGCCTCAGCTAGGTCTGACTGTACATTGTGCCTGAGTGCAACATTGTGCAAAATGCAACAGGCAAGGATAATATCAGACACTTTTTGAGGCTTGTATAGAAGAGCCCCACCAGTTCTGTCCAAACACCTAAACCTGGTCTTGAGTAGGCCAAATGTCCTCTCTATAACAGATCTTGTAGATATATGGGCTGCATTGTACCTGTCCTCTGCTTCAGTTTGAGGGTTTAGCACCGGAGTCAAGAGCCACGGCCTAATTCCGTATCCTGAGTCACCTATAATGAATGGAGCACACATAAGCTGACATTAGTGATCAAATTGTACAATGCCAACATTCCTAAATCAACATGTGTTTTGTGTTAGAACATGTAAATATGTACTCACCCAGCAGCCAACCAGGTTCAAAATGTCCCTCTTCGAACGCATGGAAGACTGAAGAGTTCCTCAGGATAGAGGAATCGTGACTGGAACCAGGGAACTTGGGTACCACATGCATTATCCTCATCGTGGCATCACATACCACCTGTACATTGAGTGAATGGTAGTGCTTCCGATTGCGGTACACATGCTCACTCTGACTAGGTGCAATCAAAGCAACATGTGTGCAATCGATTGCACCCAGCACAGATGGTATCCCTGCTATGTTATAAAAGCCAGTCCTGACTTCCAGCCACTCTGTTGCCTCTGTAGGAAAATGAATATAATTCCTAGCGCGTCTATTGAGTGCATAGAGAAACTGGGTCAAGGCCCGCGAGAATGTAGATTGCGAGACCCCGCCCACTATGCCCACAGTTGTCTGGTATGACGCGGAAGCAAGATAATGTAATGAGCACAGCATTTTAACAAGCCCAGGGACTGCACGACCTCTGGCTGTGAAAAAATCTAAATCCCCCCTTATCTCCTCATAAAGAGCTAAGATTGCTGCTGAACTCAAACGATAGCGACTTACAATCTCCTCCTCACTCATCCCATCTAACAGGGTTCTCTCCCTGTACAGACGCAGACGAGGCACAAGTTGTCTCCTCTGTCTTCTCCTCTGATCTCCTGTCCCTCTACCTGTCCCTCGGCCTGTCCCTCTCCCTGTCCCTGTCGTATCCGCGTCACTGTCACTGTCCCTCGGTGTGTCCCTACCTTGCCCTATATCATTCTCTTGATCAGCAAGCATGTCATAGAAAAGAATGTTCCTGCGTCTCCTAAACATTCGCAACATTTTGAAATGAGTAGCTGTGAATGAGCAGGTAATGTGCGTCCTTTAAATAGGTATGTGATGATGTCAGGTGACATAGTAAAATGCAAGGTGTTACATTAACATAATAAAGTACTTCTGTGGCAAGCTGTGTGCACTTGTTGTTCTAAGTATTTGTTGTGTGTATTCTGCAGGGAATGATGATATTTGGCAATGATGTGACGTGAAGCTTTGTACAAAGATTGCTTGCAAATAAATAGTTGCATGTGCAATGCATGTAACACTTGTGAACGCAAGAGTCAGTCATGTAATGAGACAAAAAGGCTGAGATTGACGTGGGAAAAGTTTTGTGTAACATGTGTAATTATCCATGTTATTGTGACATGTTGGCAACAATGAATAGTCGTGTGCATATGCATGCATTTGTGTAAGGAGGATAGTTGGTATAGAATGAGTTTACAAGGTGTCCCAATGATGAATTACTGTACATGTGTGTATAAGTTAGGTTGAAGTGCTTGTAATGCAACGGTTACAATGTAAACATGCAATGTGATTGAGCGTCCAATAAGTGACGTCATGAAAATAGGGAGGACCCAAAAGTATATGTAAACATGAGAATACAGATGTATATGAACGTTTAAAGATGCGTGTCACATTACAAGCATTGTGTAATGTAAAGGAAGATGAATATACTGTGTATGTGTGACATGTGTGACATGTGTGACATCATGTAAATAATTGTCGCTGAGTTGAGTAAAATGTGTGATATGATGTGAGGTTCTCCTTTAAGAGTGTAGTATAGTATTTTCCCTTGCCACATCATCACATGATGAGTAATGTGACCCGCAAATGCTGAAAACATGTAAAAGTCGAATGTTATGCAAATAAGACACATCAGCTGTGACACAATGCAGGGAATGCCCCCACACTGTAATGCAAATCCCCCTTGTATTGTGAGCAATGAAACGTAAACAGTACTATACTGTTATACGTCCCCGCTCCATTGACTTCCATTGATGTACAGAAGATTTTTTTTTTCTAAGTGCCGTTCCGGCAGCCTTAGCGATCGTTCTCCCGTCCAAAATGCCAACTTTAGTTGGCGGGAGAAATCGGCCATAACATCTCAATTTCGTAGTCCCGATCAGCCCCGATAAGCTGTTTTTTTTTGTTGAATCCAGCCGATTTAAAAAAGTGGCGATCAGTGTCGAAAACAGGCTTATCGGCAGGCGACTGGCCATAACCAAATTATCGGCTCCGAAACCTGGCGATATGAAGCACTTATCGGCGCTTACTGAATCTCAAACCCAATTTTGGCTATAACATGGCCATATTTCCCTTATCAACGCTTACTGCATGAGGCCCATAGACTGGGGCAATGAGATTAGCGTTACAACAAAAGGAAACAGGTTTTTGGGGGTGCTTAAAGACAATTATATGACCCAAATTATTGAGGAACCAACCAGGAGAGGGGCCGTTCTGGATTTGGTCATATCAAACAATGTAGAAGTAATTACAAATATTCAAGTCCTGGAACATTTGGGCAACAGTGATCATAACATGGTCTCATTTGAAATAAATTATCAAAAAACAGATTACTTGGGTTCAACAAAGACCTTAAACTTTAGAAAGGCAGATTTTAATAAACTGAGGTCTAATCTATTTGCAGGCCATTTTCTACCTGCTGTGTTAAAAGACAAAATACATTGCCTGTTATACCCTTTCACAGACACATGATGGCGTAAGAGCGCCCAACGCTAGCGCTGATTGAAGAAGCATGGCAAATTTTAAAGGGCCGTCTGTGAGATGGCTATCCATTACTTGCGGTTTGAATCTCAAGTGATTTGCCGATAAAATGTATCTGTCCCTTGTTAACTTTTTAACTTGAAAGGCAGAAAGTCTATTGCCGTGGGAAGCAGGTCAATTGACGTGGGAAGTGCGGGAAGTTCACTTCCCCTGGCCCGGCTTTTCAATTACAAAGGCTAACTCGGGAACGAAAGCACCCAGCACCCTGATTATTGGGGTGCAAGTATAATTAAACACAACATGCACCTACATATAAAAATTACAGTTGTAGTACAAGCAGAACATGATGTTTTAATAAAGTGTGTAAAAACTGCAGATTTAAAATGTAAGGCAGGATGTGTTCTGTAAGCCCGGGAAAAAATTCCTCGGACATACAGATGTGAGATGGGTGAATGAGCTGCACTTCAAAGGGGTCTCTCTGATTTAGCGACCCCCAGTCTAAAGAAGTGTCAGGGATGAAAAGACCCAGAGACCCATAATGTATACACAGCTGGCATTCTGATGTATAACATATGCCGGACCATTGACACCTCTGGGCCAAATCTCAGACTCAGAGGCGCAAAGTTATGGGTGTATCCCAGGTATGCTAAGTGGCATGGGTGTCAAACTGACCCATGCGCTTTGCACACCGGAAAGCCTTTTTGCCCGGTCTTATGAACTGTGGCAACACCGCTATTGGGTCTACATGTTAGAGATAGCCTTGGCCAGTCTATAACTGCGGCTCCCGAGGTATCCCCAGTGTGATTTCTGATCGTGACTGTTGTTCGTGATTTTCGATCCAAGATGTAAAAACGCAAGACTTTGTTCCAGCACAGCAGCAACCGGTCCCGGAGAGAAGGAGTTAATAACAACGTAACTAAGGATTTGCCCCAAACTTCGGAATTCGTTAGTCCTGGTGACTCTTGAACGAATATCAACGAATGTCAACGAAATTTTTTGAGGTGGCTGAGATATTAGATCGGCAACTTGCGATCTGGCCACGGGACCTTTAAATCGAGACTGCATTTCTTGCGCTTGCAGGCAAAGGACAATTTATTTTGTTCCCTTTTCCCAGTAAGTTTTGTTTTAAGTGTATTCTGCAGATGTCGTTTGTATGTCTATTAAGGAAATAAATCACAATTTATTTTGCAACTTGTTCTGTTCAATCGAGTACCCAGAAATATAAATGTGTTTTTAAAGTTGGTGTCCATCGTGACAATGTGACAATACTGTGAACAAGGATCTGGTACTCAGGGTTATCCTGGCCCCTCTAATACCTTGGCTCTCTGAGGCAATTCAACTCCGACACTTCTCATAGACACTGCAGCATTCACTTCGCAGGGGGCCCTTTGATGTGTAGAGATTAAAGACTCTCATCTCATTTACTCTTAACATATATGCATGTTAATACATTCATTGCTGGGCTGACAGGAAAAGCTTCCTGCCAGTACCTTTTAAAACATAACTAAAATACAGTTTATCTATATATACTTTCTGTATGTGTGGGGGACACCAAACAATATGTATGGGTTGAGTACATCCTCAGCTAACTGCACTCCAAAAATTAGAGTGCTACAGTGGCGACCAACTTTATTCTTACTTGGCTAGCTCTGCGAATTTCGGAATATCCCGGTGATGTGCGGTTTTGTATAGTTTTCGCCCGGGATGTATTGCGTTATTTTCGCGGCTGTGATTTAAGCATTTTATTCCCGCTGGCTGCAATACTGCAATGCCGTGTAAAAATGAATGGGGGCGTTTGCGAGCTGTTGTCTTTGAAGCCGAGAAATTCATGAATTGTAATGCAGTATATACTGTATATATACAGTATATACTGTATTAAAACAACCCCTATAACCCCTAACATACACATACAGTACTGTATATGCACATCAATGATACTATAGGCCGTCCCCTGGCGAGATGTGTTTGCAGCAGAGAGAGATCCGCTGCTCTCTCTGCTCAAACATCGGCATATTAAAAATTATTTAAAATACATTTTTATTCATAGTGTAGATGTGCAGGGGGTCTCCGGAGCTGAACCGCGTTGGTTTCAGGTCTGGGGACCCCCTGCTCCCCGAGATACAGGCCCCTTTAGGGGTGCCGGTATCCCTCTGCTTGGTTTACAAGCCGCGGTCACGTGATCGGGACCTTTAAATGCAGAGGGATACCGGCACCTCATAAAGGGGGCTGTATCTCGGGGAGCAGAGGGTCCCCGGACCTGAAACCATCGCGGTTCAGCTCCGGAGACCCCCTGCACATCTACACTATGAATAAAAATGTATTTTAAATGTATTTATTTATATTCATGTATTTATTTATTTATTTAGATTTATTTATTTATTTTTTGGGCGGCTGCTGTGTGTGAATTTTTTTTATTGTGGGTAGTGGGGGTGGGTGAAGGGGGTATTAGCCCCAATGGTGGTTGTTTAGGGCTTACGGCGGGGTAGCGGGAGGGGTTAACCCCTTCATGCTGTAGCGGTATTAACTGCTACGGCCGTGAAGAGGTTAAGTGCACCCGCAACCCCCCCCGCAAGTCCTAAACTCACACCAAGGGCCAAATACCCCCTTTCACCCACCCCTGCTACCCACAATAAAGTGGGCACGGTGGGTTAACCCCTTCATTGCCTTAGCGGCTATCAGCTATGGTAATGAAGCAGCATTTCTGTATTTTAATAATATTGTGCAGGAGCAGGGGGTCCCTTGAGCTTTGATTTGTGGCTCAGGGAACCCCCTGCTCACTGTACAATATTATTCAAAATACAGTCATGCTGCTTCGTTACCATAGCACATAGCCGCTAAGGTAAGGAACGAGTGTTTATTTATATATGTGTTTTATTCATACTGTAGATGTGCAGAGGGTCTCCGGAGCTGAACCGCTGTGGTTTTAGGTCCGGGACCCCCTGCTTCCCGAGATACAGGCCCCTTTAGGGGGTGCCGGTATCCCTCTGCTTTGTTTACATGCCGCGGTCACGTGATCGGGACCTTTAAATGTAGAGGGATTCCGGCACCTCATAAAGGGGCCTGTATCTCGGGGAGCAGGGGGTCCCCGGACCTGAAACCAACGCGGTTCAGCTCCAGAGACCCCCTGCACATCTACACTATGAATAAAAATGTATTTTAAATAATTTTTAATGTGCCGATGTTTGCGCAGATAGAGCAGCGGATCTCTCTCTACTGCAAACACATCTCGCCCCCGCCGGCCTATATTATCATTGATGTGCATATAAAGTACTGTATGTGTACAGTACTGTATGTTAGGGGTTATAGGGGTTGTTGTTATACAGTATATATATATATATATACTGCATTACAATTCATGAATTTATGCCATCTGGCGGACACGCGAAGCATTGCAGCCTAGTAAATCCTGAACCATTATCAATTAACACATGAACCGCGCGTCAGCCGGGCATGCGCCTGGCTGGGAGCGCGGCATGCTCCGGGTGAACAGCGTGGCATTCCAGGAACATGCCAAGTAAAAGCCGGTGATTTGTTTGATTAAAAGCTGCCGCTGCTGTACAGTAGCTTGCTCCTTGTATCAGAAATACAATTTGCATAAATTGCTATTACTGTAGCTATGGACTGCGCTGCAAAATGGGGACAATAAAGACGATGGAGGGGAAAATATGATATTGGGGTGACAATACACTTTAGCCCCTTCTGTCCCAACAGGGATTAGGGTAATTAGTGGTGGTGTAGGGGAAAACACATCTCGGTGATGCACATACATTTAACCCCTTCCGTTCCAATACAATTTAGGTTTAATCACTGCAAAACAGGACAATACGGTGTTGTAAGGGAAAATATGACATTTGTGGTGTACATAGAATTAACCCCTTCTGTCCCAACATGATTTAGGGTTAATCATCCGGTCATACTGCCTTTATTATTGGCCTGATTATCCCCCGATCGTCACACATCCCCCACTCACTGGACAGGCTCTGCCCCGGCCACCTCGTCCGGTGGTTGGGATGGCTTGGCATCTCTTGAGTGCATTAGTCCACAAAGATTGTCCTGGCTGAAAAGACCCTCCTCTTTGCCATGTCCACGGCCCTCCTCCTTCACTTGGCTGAGTCCAGCACTGATGCCATAGCCCGAGGACTCTCCCTGCATGCAAGACTGGTTGGAAACCAGGTGTGTAGTTAGCGACAGGGCAGGAGTCAGGGCTAATGCCTGCAAAGCAACTCTGCAAGGAGAAGAACAGACAGCCAGAACTGAGAATCGCTCCCGGGTCACATCAGTCCGTGTTTCAGTCTCAGTCCTGAGCTGGGGAATTAACTTCCTACAGTAGCCAACGGTGCCTACTGTAGAATGGTCAGCTGCTTGCCACTCACCCTGTGCCCTAGATGCAACACCATTGCCATCTCTTCTGAACACTGGTGGGCTTAACAGCAAGCCCTGTCTTCCCAATTCTTGCTAGCACTGCTGCTAACTGTACTGGATTCAAATCCCCTCTCTGTCCACAGACCACTATTATAGCCCTGTATGCCCTCCCATAACTCTTCACGTCCTCCAGTGCCCTACTGATCAGGCGTTGGAGGGCAGCCTTGGCATTCCTTATCCTGAGTGGCACCCTCACAAACTCACTGAGGCCACTCAGAATGCTGAAGGCTGACTCCCTCCTAGCCTCCCTCTCTACACTGCCTTTCCCCTCTGCTGATACACCATAGGCATCCTTATGCAGAGGGTGCAGATCACCTGTGAGCGCAGGCAGACCTGCAGTATGTGTTCTGCCCGGCTTGTCTGGGAACAGAACCCTATGCTTTTCTGACTTAGCCCTGGATAACGCTCCTGGCTGCCTACTTATCCGGCACCCTACCTTTGCTAGCACCCTCCTAGGCAAACCTGCCCTAGCAAAGATTCCTAGTACTGCCTTGGCTACTCCCTGAACCCTTTTCCCCATTCCTGGCAACTGGTTCAGGAGCATCCTCACAGACTTACCCTCTTTACCCTCTGGCTGGCAGGCATCACTGGGGTGGAAGCTCTGCCCCTGTCCCTGATGCCTCCGGCCAGGAGTAAGGCTGCAACAGCTGGGCTCTCGTCTGAGTGACCCCCTGATGCACTGCTAGTGGAATGGAGTGACCTGCCTGCAATTCCACTGTTACTCTAATTTATATATTTATTTGGTCTGCGTACATTAGTAGTTTTACAATATAGTTTGGAGCTTGATTAACTGTAGGGAGAAAAGGGAGGAACATTTTAAACTCCTCTTTACTGAGGAAGTGCTACATGGTCAGCATAAGGAACCATCAGAGCTCACAGTTAAGGATCATTTTAAAACATTAGAACGGTTATTGTTTACAGAAGGTAAACATTGGCTTGAGACTAAGACCCTACAGAGTTATCTGGATGTGGGTAGAATACCAAGAGGACTTAGGTTCTCAAAAAGCCCAACCTTCGGTAAGGATAACCCCAAGTTCATGCAGGAGTGGAATAGAATACAGGATGAGTGTTCTAATGACCTCATCAGGCTAATAATTTACGAAAGGAATCGTGAGATCAAAGATCTAGAAAAGGAGATCTTGAAAGCGATTAAGGCACTAGAACCGATAGTGATAGAAACTGATTGCTCAGAGATTGAGCATGATTTAAAAGTCAAATTAGAGTATGAGGAAGATGAACTTTTAAAAACGAAACACAATAAATTTTTAAGAGACAAACTAGATTATCAGCAAGGGAGACAAAGGGACTGGGCTAAAAAGGATAGAGGAAGAGTAGTAGGTGATGAATATATCCCCCATAAAAAAGGAAGAGGGGGATCTGCACACTCAAAGAGCAGACAACAAAATTACCACACCTATGAACAAAGGAGAGAGAGCAGTACCAGTAAAAATGACCGATCAGACAGAGATCGCTCACGTTCTAATCATGGTAATGGGTATCGTAATCCCAACTATAAAGGGAAAAATTACATTGAGGGCTTTAGATATAGCTCAAGGCCACAGGGCCAACATAGGAATTTTGAACATGAGCATAAAGACCCTCATCCAAGAACAACTAAATACTCACCCAGGATCTCCCCTAGATATTCACCTAAACGCCCTGCTAGACCGGAACCCACTACAGATTCACCAACTTTTTTAGATTTGGTAAGAACCAGACTAGAAAGGAAGGTGAACACAGTAAAAGATATACAGAATACCCCTCAAGAGAAAAGAAAGAAAAGGGTTACATTAGACGAGGAACACGAGGAGGGACCAGAGCACAAAAGAAGAGAGTACTCTTGGGAAAGAACACCGTAGTAAACCAAGGGGTCTTTAATCTCTCCTCAACAGCTTTGAACAAGGATCAATTGAACGTACTTGGAAGGGGTTTGAGTTTCTCCAAAACTTGTGGACCCAGCTCCTTCCAGCTGTTCAAAGATCTACATAAGTTCACTCGCAATATTACCCTAAAGAGACATTTTCTGAAACACGATAGGGATCTTGTTTCTGACAAGGCTGCAATGGTTTCTGTGAGTAAACGGAGTTAAAATCAAACATACTGATTTTAAAACCCAATCCAAGTTTTATCCCGCACACTCCAAGGGTCATCATATTGATACATTTTTTAATATGGTCATCAATGATTTTAATATTTTATCTAGTAATTTTAAGTCAGGTGATATTAAACACAACCTCAGTGCAAGTGAGTCCTTAGCCCTTAAAACTTTGCGTGATGACGAAAGCCTCATTATAAGACAGGCAGATAAAGGTGGGGGCGTAGTAGTCCAAAATAGGTGTGACTACGAAAAAGAAGCTCTAAGGCTTCTCAACGATACATCGTCCTATGTAAAATTACCTAAGGACCCTACAGCTGAATATCTAAGGGTGCTTAAAGCACTATTAGACAACGCAGTAGCCCTGTCCATCATCAACACAACAGAGTTTGCTTTTCTATTTTCTGAATTTCCTAGGATACCCATATTCTACCACCTGCCGAAAATTCATAAGGCTCTGGTTGACCCACCTGGACGCCCAATTGTGTCAGGTATACAATCTATGTCAGCCAACCTTAGTCAATATGTGGATTTTTTTCTCCAACCGTATGTTGGAAAATTAACCTCTTATCTGAAGGACTCTACAGCAGTTCTAAACTTATTTAAAGATTTTGAATGGAAAAGTTCATATGTATGGATTACATGTGACATAAAATCCCTGTATACTAATATACCTCACCAGAAAGGGTTGGATGCTGTTAATTCCTTTCTGGAATCAGACTCTGATCTGCATCCATTAAATAGGGAATTTATTCTAGAGTCTATCAGTTTCATATTGAAACATAATTATTTTCTGTTTCTCTCCACTTTCTACCTACAGGTTTGCGGAACTGCAATGGGTACTAGGTTTGCCCCCAGCTTCGCAAACCTGTACGTGGGAAGGTGGGAGTCTCAGTTTATCATGCCCGACCAACCATACCACAGGAATGTCGTTGTGTGGAGACGCTACATAGACGACATCCTGTGTGTGTGGGATGGTGATTACGATTCAGCCAGTGCATTTGTAGCCAACCTTAATAGGAATGACTACAACCTTGAGTTCACACACAAGGTGGATGCCACCCAGATAGATTTTTTTGGACTTAAGATTAACTTCCAAAATGGATGGCACCGTGGAGACTGAGACCTTCTTTAAGGAGCTGGATACCAGCAATGTGCTGATGGCGAATAGTAATCACAAAAAGACATGGATAAACAACATACCAGGGGGGCAATTTGTGAGACTCAGACGTAACTGTAGTAGTTTAGAGGTTTTCAACCAACAGGCTAACAAATTATTTTGGAGATTTAGAGAAAGGGGATATCCTAAGGAACTTCTAGAAAGAGAGATCATAAGGGTACGTAATATGGATCGTAAGGATATGTTAGTTCAAAATAGATCCACAATTAAAAATAAAGAAGGTCAAAACACAAAAAAGGACACTCTTAATGTGGCTTTCATTACAGACTTTAATTCGGTTCATAGAGACATTGAAAAGTTTTTTAACAAACACTGGGGTATATTGTGCAATGATCCCATTTTGGGATCACATCTTGACGTTAAACCACGGTTTATTTACAGGAGAGCAAAAAATATCAAAAACTTGTTAGCTCCTAGTGATGTTTTTATAAGTAAGAGCAATACTACATCGAAAAAGAACTGGCTAGGGCCTAAACCAAAAGGCAACTATATCTGTGGTAATTGCACGATTTGTAAATACCAACATCCTGACAAACATACTTTTTATTCACAAGTAACGAAGGAAGTTTTTAATATTGATGACTTTATTCTATGTACCTCTACACATATTGTATACCTATTGGAATGTGCGTGTGGGTATCAATATGTAGGCAGAACCAAACGCAGCCTTAAAGTTCGGATTCAGGAACATGTCAGAAATATTAAAAATGGTTTTGAAAAACATAGTGTATCTAGACACTTCCTGATACACCATAATAAAGATCCGTCAAGTCTCACTTTTAAGGGGATTCAGTTGATTCCTGTAAATAGAAGAGGAGGGGACAGAGTTAAAACATTGTCTTCTAAAGAGACATATTGGATACATAAGTTAGATACTATGTCCCCTAAGGGGTTAAATGAGGATGTGGATATTTGGGCACTTTATTGAATCTTTAGCTCACCACCCCTCTGTACCTAGGGGATGTATCATTTATCTCTGTATCTCTGTTTTCTTTTCTTTATCCTACGCTTTTTTCTAGTTACATCTTTTTATGCAAGTAATGATGGTGTCTATTTTAAGTCGACTAATATTGTGTTTCTTTTATTCCAGCATGTTTTTAATTATTTATGCTAGGTTTTGTCTATATGTAAGTTTATATTAAATAGGTATTGTTTTTTTTTTTTTGTTAATAAAGTTGTTGTTTTAAAAGTAAACTACACATCTTCCCTATCACGCAGACCATTACCTATTATAGATGATTGGTCTATCCCTAATTGGTTGACCAATAAGGTATCTATGTGAGGTATTTAAGACCTCTGGGTGATGGCCTAATTATTCCCTGAAGAAGTAGTTAATTCTACGAAACTAGTTGGATGTAACATTCTATTGCCTTATATCTGCTTACATTGGCCTTTGTCTTTGCATTGGCCTGTCCTGTTTTTAATTCATCCTCTGCGCTGTTTTGGACACTTGTGAGAGACTTTGTAAGACCGTTCAAACTTCCCTATTGAATCCACCACTGCTGTGTAGACAGTGACGTCATTACACAGCGTCCCGCGATGGAGCGGCATCGTGGCACGCTGAGGGCACCCCAGCAAGCTGCGTTTTAACCGCTGTGCAGAGGATACACCTGCCGAGGTACAGGAGCAGCTTCATATTGGCCAGGAAGCAGGAGCGATTTCACCGAGCCCCAGTACCAGCTGCTGAACCTGGCTGCATGAAGGGAAATCCCCTTGGGAGTGAAAAGACTGACGTCCTGCCCCAGAATCAACTGAGCTGCATCAGCAGAGGGAAGCAAGCACCCGATTCTACAGTTAACAGCTGCCGAGTGGTAAACAGTGTGATAAAAAACACTACATGCCTTTTACCAACTTTTTTCATGTACGCAGATATATTACCCCCTTTTTAATTCTATAATATATTGTTGAATTTGCTTCACTATTTGGCATTGTGCGCTGTTTTCTTTTGTTTCCATTCTCTTAGTGTGTGTGGGGTGCTGAGCCACCCCTGCGTTTACAGCTGCAGACGCCATTATCCCCAACACGGTTATGTGGCACTTATTATTTAATGTATAATTATCTCACTGTGGGAGTTGTGGTTTAATTTTTTATAAATTTTTTATCACTAAATTGATGGTATAGTCACTGCACTGTATATATTTATACATTTAAACTTTATAGGTAGTTAGGTAGTAGCGCACAGTTTTGTTTTTTGTTTTTACTGCAATTCCAGATGCCTGCACTCCCTGGGTCCCACGAACAGTCTCCTACCCTCTAAGCTGGGGTCAGCTTCCACCGCTTACCACTAACCACCCACACTTAGTCTCTAAGTCATGGGGAATAGGATATGGTACAGGGAACAGTAAGTGGGTCATTGGTCGCGACCCAGAAGTCTAGCTTACCTGTCTGGTCTACACAGAGACCACTGGAACTGTAGATCCCAATTGCAGGGGGACAGGGGTGGATTTTGGGATGATCCCTTGATGACGGTCTCCTACGAATTGCTGCAAGGGGAGCCAACTCAGCTGTAAACACACAGGTTACCGGCCCAAGTCATTGCCAAGTAGGACCTCAGCATCTTTACCCGGGCAATACCCTGACCTCCCTCATGTCACGACCGGCACCCCAATCCAAAAAGACCCGGGCAACCTGGAGGGAACTTGGTCTTCCATCTGGCATGGTCACTTGCATCCTGGTGCCCGGGAGCAAATCCTCTGGCCACACCATATCAGGGCAGACCAGGGTAACAGTGGCACCAGAGTCCAGCAAGCCGTCCACCTGCCGGTCCCCGATGTTCACCTTCTGCAGATGCTTCTGCCGGAAATCACTGGACTGCATCCTCACTAATGCAACCTGATGTCCCCCAATCTCTGCTGCTTGTTCCTGGGGGTCAAGCGCAGATCTCTCCATGGACGTCCCTCTGTGGTTTGGTTACATGGCTGTGCTTGGCTCCTCTGTGTGTGCCAGTTGCACATGGGCGACTGGCCATGCAACTTGTGATTGTTGCCCCTGATGGGGTCCACTGGACCAGTCCCGGTCTGGACAGTCTGGCCTTAGATGTCCAACCTTGTTGCAGGAAAAACACCGCTTTTCATGTTTAAACTCCGCAGCCTTGGGTGCGTTGACTGCTGCTGCAGGTGTGGGTGTCCACTGAGGGGTGGTTTTAGCTCCCTTGGCCATGCGGGCCACTCCTTTGGGAGCTGCTGACTCATCCATTGTAGCCCTGCTGGCCACATACTCATCAGCCATCCTTGCAGCCTCCTCTTTGGTCTTAGGTTTGTGATCAGACTCATGCCCTCACGTCCGAGGGGAGCTCCTGCTGTATCTGCTCTTGAAATATCAAGTCTAGTAGAGTATAGAATATTGTAACCCCATTCCCCTCCACCCACTGAGTCCCATGTAAGGCCATATGGCCGGCATAGTCAGCAAAGGACTCCCTGGGGAGTACCTCCCATTCCAGAACTTGCCCCTGTATGCTTCTGGGATCAGGGCGTGCTGGGTCAGCAATCTACTTTTCACATGACCGTAGTCATCAGCATCCATGCGTGGAATACCCTGCACAGTGTGTTTGGCTTTACCAGACAACAGTGGTCGCAGTCTGACCACCCAGTCACAGCGTGGAATTCGGAACGGGGAACACTGCATCTCAAAATCATTGAGAAATGCATCAATGTCATCTGTGCCATCCACAAACTTGCTGAAGCTGTGGTGGTCTGCCCGGGGAAGCTCCTGTTCCCTGTTTACAAAGTGAGAGTGGGGGGCTCTTCCAAGCACTGTTGCCAGCAGCTGTACCCGCTTTGCAGTGCTAAACCCCCTCTCCCTATGCAGTAAGAAGTGCAGTGAGCCCAGGGATGGTGTCCGGCAACCGCAGTGACTACCCCTTCCGCACTCCCTGGTGCCAAGCCACCAGTATCCAGGTGGTCACCGGCACCCTCCCCATGTCCTTGCAGTCCCAGAGCTGAAGGGACCTACGGGTGACTAGCGTCCGCTGTTACAGCGGCTACGGGGCCATGCCCCTCTGGTGGGCCCATCCTTGCCTCATGAAGCTCCAAGACCTCCTCCAGCTGCACCTTTGACCGTCCATCTGTCGGTAGTCCATATCCCGCACATCTCTCCACAATCTCCGCCCGGAAGCAAGAACGGAACCTTCCTGAGCGGTTACTCATGGTGCTATCGGGTTATGGGCAAAGGGGCCAGTGAAATATCTCGTGCTCTTATGAAATGTGTGTAAATTGACACTTGTCTGGGGAGCTCGCAAGCCACGAGGTCCCCATTATACTACAGAATCCCGCAGGAGACTACTGTATAGCATAGGCTCAATCAGTATCCCACACGCTGCCACCAGTAAGTATAAGCCTGTCACGGTGGACCAATACTTATTAACACTTTTATATTTTTGGGATTCTCGATTGAGCATAACAAGGCGGGCAAAATAAATTGTAATTTATTTCCTTTATAGACAAACACACGACAACCTCAGAATACACTTAATAATCACTTAATGGGATGGGGAAAAGAAAGAAATTGTCCATTGAACGAAATATGAAGAAATAAAGTCTCTGTATTGCAATTCTTTTGGCTAGGTCGCAACTTGCCAACCTAATATTGCCGCCAAATGAAAGAAGTTCGTTCTAGTTCGTTGGAATTCGTTCTGGAGTCCCAAGGGCTAACGAATTTCTGAAGTAGTGGTAAATCCTTGGTTACAATGTTTTTAACCCCTTGCGTTCTGGAATCGCTGTTGCTGTACTTGAACGGAATCTTGAGCAAAGCTTGGATAAGTCATGAATCAAGCAGGGGATAGCTTGGCAACCATGGTTATAGAGTTTACAGTCCTATCCCTAACTTGCAAGCCCAATCCCCTCCGTGGGAACACTGAACCCACCAATCCCCGTTCTGCCAGGAGTTTGTAAAAAGGGCAGGGGCTGCCTCCTGGTATGCATGGAGCAAGTGTCAAATTCACACCTGCACTCCTTAGCATACTAGAGTAAGCCCCTTACCTGGCGACCCTGACTCTGGTGTTTGGCCATAAAGTGTGAATGCTCCATACTGTGTACCAGGATCTAGTACTCAGCGGTATCCTGGCCCCTCTAACACCTTGGCTCTCTGAGGCTTTTCAACTCCGGCACTTCTCACAGACACTGCTGCATTCCCTTTGCAGGGGCCCTTTGAAGAGCGGAGATGAAAGACCCTCAGCTCATTTACTCTTAACATATATGCATGTTAATACATTCATTGCTGGGCTGACAGGAAAAGCTTCCTGCCGGTACCTTTTAAAACATAACTAAAATACAGTTTATCTATATATACTTTCTGTATGTGTGGGGGACACCAAACAAAATGTATGGGCCGAGTACATCCTTAGCTAGCTGCACTCCAAAAATTAGAGTGCTAGCTTGCTCCTTGTGTCTGAAATACAATTGGCCCAATTCGCATAAATTGCTATTACTGCAGCTATGGACTGCGCTGCAAAATGGGGACAATAACGATGGAGGAGAAAATATGATATTGGGGTGACAATACACTTTAACCCCTTCCGTCCCAATAGGGATTAGGGTTAATAGCGTTAGTGTAGGGGGAAACACATCAGGGTGATGCACATGCATTTAACTCCTTCAGTCACAATGCGATTTAGGATTAATAACTGAAAAACAGAGACAATACGGTGTTGTAGGGGAAAATATGACATTTTTGGTGTACATAGAATTAACCCCTTCTGTCCCAACACGATTTAGGGATAATCAGCCAGGCATACTGCCTTTATTATTGGCCTGATTAACTCCCGATCGTCACAAGCTTCTTAAAATAAAAGGGTAAAACATAAAAGAAAAAATTATACATTACCAAATGTCATATGTAATCCCCAGAGAGAGAACCGGTTTAGAAAATGAAAACTACGTGTTTTATCCAAAACACTCCTCTGGTAGGATTTAATTTTCATAATCTTTGCTCATACTTAAATACAATTCTTTCCCACTGAACACAACCTAAACCCAGCCCCTGTCGTAAATCAACAGCGAGAATGACGGCTTCAAGACAGAGTAAAACACCTCTCACCAAATTACATTTAAACTCTTTTTCTATATCTAAATGTACTAATAACACTTTCACACACGTGAGTCACATCAATACATTCAGGCACTCATGGCAGGCGCAATGAGACTAAATATGCACATTGTAATTGTAAGAGACGTGTTCAGAGGTACGCAATAGAGACTGTTTTAAGGTGAAATTAAAATAAGGCTTTATTGCGCCTGTTGCTTTAAACACAGCAAACATGTAAATCAGCAAAAAAAATCCGCTCCACTCTGGAGTATATATACACTTGTAATCCAGTTCTCTCTAACTGCGTGGTTAGCCCAGCGATTCACCAGCCCAAATCATAGAGACATTTATCAATATACATAGACATAGATAATAGTCTAATACGAAAAGTCTTATCTGCTAGCTGGGCTGCTGTAGGGGAAGCTTCTCTGCTCACTTGGATCCACACCCTTGTGTGCTAAGGCAATCTCCGGGCTCCAGGTTAGATTCTTGTCCCCTTTGTCTTGTTGTCAGCTTGCCGCTCAAGAAATATGTCCTTCCTTGGTTCAGCCCAGTTGTGGACTAAGGAATCTCCCTTCCTTTCTCAGAGGCAGGCTTTTTCTAACACCTGTAATCAGCCAGGTGGTGTTAGTTAATTGCCTACCAGCAGTTAACCACCACACTGCTGGATTAGAGGCACATTTGTGAACAGGGATAAGTCCCCGTTACAGTAATCCTAACATTAAGAGACACATTAATAAACAAAAGCCAAAAAAGGGCAATACTAGGGAGTTAATGTAGTGAAAAAAGGTGGGCAATGTTTCGGGGTTCAATGCCCCTTCCTCAGGCCTATTCCCACGGCACCTCAATGAGAGACACGTGGTACTTCCCTTTGACCCAAAACACAAAGTTTTCCCTTCGTAAAAATAGGGACAGTTGTTCCAAATATGATTGTCTTCCCATATGCCCATGAATATGTTGGCGAAACTCGGTGCAAACCTGGTCCCATAGCCGTCTCACATAAACAACTGTTCCCTTGGTGCAAACCTGGTGCTCTGGCATTGCTACACTGGTGACACACTTTATTCGAGCTCGGCTAGTCCCACGAATTCGGGTATACTCGGGTGTATTGAGGTTTGTGACTGTTTTCTGCCTGAGTGCATTGCGTTATTTTCCAGGCAGGGATTGAAGCATTTTATTCCCGCTGGCTGCAATACTGCACAGTATATATATATATACTGCATTACAATTCATGAATTTATGCCATCTGGTAGACACGCGAAGCATTGCAGCCTATTAAATCCTAATCATTATCATTTAACAGATCAGCCGCCATCAGCCAGGCATGAACCATGGCTGGGAAGGCAAACGCAATGGGGCTTGTCTGAGGTGAGGAGCGGCGCATTCCAGGTATCTGCCAGGTACATACTGGGTATTTGCTCGAATAAAGTGTGTCGCAGCAGTACATCAACGATATTTTGTTTACTTGGAAGGGGAGTGTGGAGGAATTAGAAACATTTATTTTGTATTAATAACAATAATAATAATTTAATATTTATTTGAAAATGTAGTCCTGTTTAAATTGAATTTTTAGATTTAGAATTATAAATAATTAATAATGAGATTCATACTAGAACCTACTATAAGGAGGTCCAGGCGAGTAACTATTTATTGTCCAGTAGCCACCACAGCCTCATGTGGCTTAACAATATTCCAAAGGGCTAATTCATCCATTTGAAACGTAATAACTCCAATAATGAAAATGATCAAATTCAGGCATCAGATTTGAAATCCAAATTCTTAGAAAGAGGGTACAAAAACAAACTTCTAGATGCTAACATCGCACAAGTAGAACGGATGGATAGACAGAGAGAATCTACTTAAATATAATAAAAAATCAACTAACATCTCTAAAGATGTTCTGTTCATTACTCAATTTAATCAGATGGCACCAAATATACGAAATATTTAAAAAAAAACATTGGCCAATACTGATGAAAGATAAAGAATTAGTCCAAATCCTTCCAAAAACACCTACAATTATATTTACAAAGGCACTGAATTTGAAAACTAAGTTATCACCTAGTTGCCCAATGTTACAACAAGGGGATATCAATAACCAAAACAACAGAGGCTATATTTGCTGTACTAGATGTACAACCTGCAAGTACAGTACTGACAGCATGGCATTCAAATCTAACATCACGTCCCGCGTTTACAAAATTAAAAATACTATCCGATGCTCATGCACATTTGTCAACTACATGCTGGAGTGCCCCTGCGGCCTGCAGTACGTGGGGATGACAACCAGACCACTTAAAAGGAGGCTCTACGAACACATTTATAATATCAAAAAAAGTCTGGTTGCACACAATGTGTCCCACCATTTTTTACATTATCATAATCAAAATCCTTTAGGACTTAAATGTATGGCAATTGAAGCTTCGGTTCAGAACTAGAGAGGTGGTGATCGAACTAAACGTTTGGCAAAGAGGGAAGTTTTTTGGATATACGAGTTGCAAACCATGGTTCCACAAGGACTGAATGTAGATTTTAGTATAGTTCCTTTTTTGGGTGATTAACATCCCTATGCTCAGTTTTGGATAGAGCTCTATGTATTTCAATATTATTGGATTACTTAATCCCTTCTGTTTCCTGTGGATGGCAGTATCTCTATCCCCCCCCTTGTCCATTTGTGACCTTGTCAGTAGTATGACTGTATTTATGGTTCAGCTATGTGGCAGTTTCACATCATCCTTTGTGATTTAGGGCCTCATGCACTAAGCGCCGAAAAGCGTTTTATCACCATTTTCTCGCCAAAAAAGCCTTTCCGATTCAGTAAGCGCCAATAAGTGGCCAAAATCGACAATTATTATCCCCGATAAAAAATTATCGGCAGCGAGTTGCAGATAAGCCACTTTTCGGCACCTTTCGCCACTTTTTAAATCGGCTACATTCTAGTAGCCCCGATCAGCTTATCGATGCTTATTGGTGCTGATCGGCACTCTCGAAAAGAGATTTTTTCGCCAATTCGTCCCGCCAACTAAAGTTGGTGGGTTGGTGGGCAGAAGGATCGACAAGGTTGGCGGGATGGCACATAGAAAAAATAGCTAATGTCAACATCTATGGAGTCAATGGAGCAGAGACGTATAACTTTATAGGACTGTTTACGTGCTATTGCTCCAAATAAAACTTTACTTGCCATTACAGTGTCGATGTTATTCACTTCATCGTGTCACCGCTTACGTTCATTATTGGCAGAACATCTTACTTCTGAATGTTATTATGTTTTGCGTGTCACATGACTGTTTATGTTATGCTGTGTCAAGGGAAAGTCCTATAGTAAACTCTTAAAGGAACAGTTCACATCATCTGAAACATGTTAGTTTGGTGTCCTGGTTTTGATTATATGATGTGAAAGATTTGACACATAGCACCGATCATGTGTTTATTAATGTTGGTACACATTATATAATGCTTTTAATGGTTAACGCATGATCCAACTAAGATATAGCTGTTATTCGTAATGTTTACATGTTGTTTGTGACATGCCTCTTTTGATGACGTCAGAAATTGCACAATCAATAACATTGCATGATGACATTTTACACAATGCAGTGTAATCATTTCATGTTAAGTGCTACACAGATCTAGAATAGGACCTCATTTTTCGAATATTTTAACATAATCAATAGCAAATCTCCAGATGCCTTTTAATTATGCATATGCACATTATAATTAGTTCATGTGAACATGTGACAATACCATGCAAACTTCTACATGGTGCAACGTTGTTTGTAAACGTTTATTTCATGGTTGGATCCAAATGAGATTACTGAGTGTTGCGTAAATAAGTGGTATATGCATTTAACATTCCATAAAGACTTTGTATTAATTATTATTATAAATCTTAATGTCACATCATAGTCACATTTAATCACATAGTCAAATATTATCATTGCCTGATGAACACACACAATGAATCCGTATTATCTGTACTGGATACACTTTGGGAGTTCACAAGTGCTATATGTTTATTTGACAGCTTGCATGTAATCAAGTCACGTGACATCATCACATAGGTATTTAAAGGAGGGCAATTACCTGCGCATTGACAGCTAAATACAGGAAGATGCTACGATTGTTTATGAGAAGGCGGAGAATTCTATTGGAGGAGAGGATAGCAGAGGGGCAGGAGAGGACAGGGACAGGGACAGGGGAGCGGAGTGGAGAGGGAGAGGGAGAGGACAAGGCGATGAGAGGAGAAGAGAGAGGAGAGAAGTGGTGCCTCATCCACGTGTGTACAGGGAGCAAACGATTCTAGATGGGTGAGTGAGGAGGAGATCATCAGTCGTTATCGTTTGAGTTCAGCAGCAAACTTATCTCTTTATGAAGAGATACGCGTAGATTTAGAGAGTGTAACAGCCAGAGGTCGTGCAGTCCCTGGTCTTGTTAAAATGCTGTGCTCATTACATTATCTTGCTTCCGCGTCATTCTAGACAACTGTGGGCATAGTGGGTGGAGTCTCGCAATCGTCATTCTCGCGGGCCTTTACCCAGTTTCTATGTGCACTGAATAGACGCCCTAGGAATTATATTTATTTTCCTACAGAGCACACAGAGTGGCTGGAAGTGAGAAATGGCTTTTATACCATAGCCTGGATACCATGTGTGATGGGTGCAATCGATTGCACCCATGTTGCCTTGATCCCGCCTAGTCAGAGTGAGCATGCTTACTGCAATCATAAGCACTACCATTCCCTGAATGTCCAGGTGGTATGCAATGCCACGATGAAGATTATGCATGTGGTAGCCAGATTCCCTGGTTCCAGCCACTATTCCTCTATCCTGAGAAACTCATCAGTTTTCCATGCTTTCAAACAAGGCTATTTTGGAGCTGGTTGGCTGGTGGGTGAGTACATATTATGAAGTGTTAACAAACCACAATTGTGTATTGTTTAAATGTTGAATGTAATAATGTTTACACATTGTGTAATGTTTCTGCACGATGGATTATAGGTGACTCAGGATACGGAATTAGGCCTTGGCTTTTGACACCGGTGCCTAAACCTCAATCTGAAGCAGAGGACCGGTATAATGTAGCCCACATATCTACAAGATCAGTCATTGAGCGGACATTTGGCCTGCTCAAAACAAGATTCAGGTGCTTAGATCAAACTGGTGGGGCACTCCAATACAAGCCTGAGAAAGTGTCAGATATAGTTATTGCTTGCTGCACTTTGCACAATCTGGCACTCTGCCATAATATGGAAAGTGATATACGTCAGGGCTTGGAGGAGGAGCATCCCGTCAGTGTAGCAGGTGACAGTGAGCAAACAGCCTGTGGTGTGGAGACACGTCGTAATGTGATCAACACATATTTTACATGTAAGCAACTACATATATGTTCATAATACTACATATTTGTATTCATTCATGTTTCTGAGAAATACATGTGTCCAAATATCATTTAAATAGGAAACAGATGCATATCGTACTCCCACCTTTCTCTTCTCTGCTGTGTGGACAATTACATGTGGCACCGGTATGTCATTCATCAACAGGTTGGATTAAAATTGTTACCACTAAACAGTTTTGTGTTTACCTGAGGGAATAATGTATAGCAAATCTATATTGTCTGTCACATGTTTTTTTGTTTATGCATTAAATACATTTGAAATATGTTGATAGCCAATAGTTACTGCTATCATTTTATATACAAATTTTCACTTGGAGTGTGACATGTGTGTGACAATGATGTGTAGCATATTGTGTATTTGAGCTCACATTGTTCATATATCTTGTCGTTTTTTATATCACATTGTAAAGTATAACATATGTTTTGTAGTAAGCTGAATTAACATGTGATTAAAATTATTAATATTTTTTTGCTCAATTTTATTTTTCAGTCATATTACTCCAATGACTGCTCATGGAATTTCTTTAACTTAACATCTGTAATAAGAGGGGCAAACATCGTGACAGGTATTGTGATAGGATGTTTAAGCATTACTTGATTAATAAGTTGTGAGCTTGGCAATATGTCCTTCGTGTATTGTGTCTGTGTGGTTGTTTTGACATTTGGGTTATTGGATAGTGTCTTGAAATGTTATTAACTACATTAGAGAACCTGTCATGATTATGAGTTGACTACATCAATTCATGCACATGAGCGATGGTAACACTCAATGCATGTTTGTATCCAAGAACCAACATGTGCCAAACATCATTACCATTGCAATGTATGTCATTAGTTCTTCTCTCTCTTCATCTTCATGAAGACATTGTCACATGTGTATTTAGAACTTAAAGATGTGTGTTGATTTGACGAACATCTAAGTTTGTTATAAATGTTTCCAGCATTCCAAATTATTGTAGTCTCTATTCAGATATTTTGATTGCTTCGTAAACACAATGATAATGTTATCAAGAACATGTTTATTTCATTGACTCGACTTATGAATAATGATCATCATCCTTTATAACAACTGTAAACATAGTAACATTAATGAAGTTCAAATGTTGCTACGCACACATTTCATCAAAATTTCATGTGTTTGTGTGTGTGTGTTTCTGTGTTTATGTGTTTCTGTGTTTATGTGTAATGCATGTATTTCTAAAGCAATTAATATTTACATACATTATTGAGTCTTAACATCCTAGCCTTCACTTAGCTATGTATGTGTTGAACATGTAATAATAACACTAAACTATTGTTCATCGTGTCTTTTAAATGTAACCACAAATGTTAATGTGTTAATCATGTCTACATAACATTAATGACATAATGCATGTTAGGTTGGCAATACAGAAAAAAGAGAAAAACAGCGCAAAAAAACCTCATGGTGTAATATTTAAAGAATATTTAGAGAATAAAAAAGGTGATTATTGCACGTACATCAGGATAAAGCATATAACAACAGGACATGTTTTGGACATGTTACCACTCTTGGAAACTGCTCCGTGTAGGCTCACTGTCTCTCTGGATGGTCCTCTTATCTTCAATAACCGTCCCAGCAAGGGGTGCGCACCTCATTAGGAATTCACCCCACAGTGTGAGTCTCTGGTCTCCGTCGGGTAACTCGGCGGGAAGTTCAAACCTCTGTGAAGGATCTCCCGTCAGCTGTGATTGCAACAAGCGCTGTGTTCACACAGGCCGTTCCGGGTTGAGCCGCAGTCGTCCTGACGTCATCAGACGGCGTCCTGGTCTCACTCCCGCTTGCTCGCGGATGTTGTAAGCGATGTAAGCGGTGAAAGTCCAAAAACATGTGCAGTAAATATGCTCTATGTATAAACCTCAGTGGGTATTGAAAGGAATATAGATGGAACGCGCCCTCTCCTACGCGTTTCGTAATCGATACTTCTTCAGGGAATAACGGAGGGGGTGTAAGGGGCGGTTCTTATACACATGAACCTAATCTGATTGGCCACAATAAATTGACAGACAATCCCCACCTGGGGAGCTAATATTGCATATCAAATCAGGGTCTATGCACAGCACAACATTAAATAAAATACACATCATTTCATTTTAATACACATTTTGCAGTAAATCAAAGCTTCTAAAAAATAAAGAGACAAAAGTTAGTAACATATTAAAAACAATACAAATATGAATACTATCGCTATCTCAGATTTAATGTTATGTGAATGACTATAATGGTTTAGAAGACAAAAGTATGTATGGCAGAGATATATCGATGATGTCTTGTGTGTCTGGGAGGGTGATAATGATACGTTAGAACTCTTTAAGATCTATCTGAATGATAACAATCTGAATTTGAGATTTACATCTGAGACCAGTGTGAACCAGATAGATTTTCTAGACCTCAGTTTGGTATCTAGAGTTGGTGAAACAGTTAACACCAAAACATTCTTCAAAAAGGTGGACGCGAACAGCTTTTTATTGTCATCCAGCAATCATAAAAGGTCATGGATTGACAATATACCCCTAAGTCAGTTCATGCGCTTAAAGCGGAATTGCAGTCTCCAAACTGACTTCGAAGCTCAATCTGCCGCTCTATTTGAAAAGTTCATCGAGCGTGGGTATAACAAGACTTTGCTACTCTGTTCTCTAGAGAAAGTTGAGAAAATGGAGAGGGATTCTCTACTAGTCCAGAAAAAAACAAACAAAAACAGTAATAAATGAGGAGAAATTAAATGTACCCTTTATTACAGAATTTAGTTCTGTTAGTACTAGTATTCAGAAAAAATTAATAAAAACTGGAACATCTTATGTAATGACCCGATTCTAGGTCCTTCCCTCAACCAGAAACCTAGCTTTATTTACCGTCGGGCAAAAACTCTAAAACATTATTTGGCACCGAGCGACATCGGATCCCAAATACAAACACCTTTGGAGATTCCATGGATGCCCTGTAAACCCAACGGTAACTATTGCTGTGGTAAATGCAAAGCCTGCAAAATGTTAAATAAAAATAGAAAAACTTTTCAATCTAACACTACTAAAGAAAATTTTACTGTCAAAGACTGCATTTCCTGCAAGTCAACACATGTGGTATATCTTTTACAGTGTCCCTGTGGATACCAATACGTAGGGCGGACAAAAAGATTTTTAAGAGTTAGGATTTTAGAACACGCTAGAAACATCAAAATAGGCTTTGAGCAACATAGCGTATCCAGGCATTTTAAACTTAAGCATAACTCAGATCATTCCTATATGACGTATATAGGTATCCAAATTGTTCAGGCAGGGAGACGTGGTGGAGATAGAGACAAGAAATTGTCCAAGCAAGAAAGCTTGTGGATATACAAACTTCAAACTCTATCTCCACTAGGTCTTAATGAAGAGATTGATGTTTGGTCTCTTTTTTAATCCCTCCTTTTTACTTTTTAGTACTGATGTAACCCATATATATATATTCTTTACACTTTTAAATAAATAATTTTTACTGACTTTTCCTTTCTCTCAAAAGTCAATATTTGTGTGTTAAAAACCAGTCCCTTTTGTCTTCTAAACCATTATAGTCATTCACATAACATTAAATCTGAGATAGCGATAGTATTCATATTTGTATTGTTTTTAATATGTTACTAACTTTTGTCTCTTTATTTTTTAGAAGCTTTGATTTACTGCAAAATGTGTATTAAAATTAAATGATGTGTATTTTATTTAATGTTGTGCTGTGCATAGACCCTGATTTGATATGCAATATTGGCTCCCCAGGTGGGGATTGTCTGTCAATTTATTGTGGCCAATCAGATTAGGTTCATGTGTATAAGAACCGCCCCTTACACCCCCTCCGTTATTCCCTGAAGAAGTATCGATTACGAAACGCATAGGAGAGGGCGCGTTCCATCTATATTCCTTTCAATACCCACTGAGGTTTATACATAGAGCATATTTCCTGCACATGTTTTTGGACTTTCACCGCTTACATCGCTTACAACATCCGCGAGCAAGCGGGAGTGAGACCAGGACGCCGTCTGATGACGTCAGGACGACTGCGGCTCAACCCGGAACGGCCTGTGTGAACACAGCGCTTGTTGCAATCACAGCTGACGGGAGATCCCTCACAGAGGTTTGAACTTCCCGCCGAGTGACCCGCCGGAGTCCAGAGACTCACACTGTGGGGTGAATTCCTAATGAGGTGCGCACCCCTTGCTGGGACGGTTATTGAAGATAAGAGGACCATCCAGAGAGACAGTGAGCCTACACGGAGCAGTTTCCAAGAGTGGTAACATGTCCAAAACATGTCCTGTTGTTATATGCTTTATCCTGATGTACGTGCAATAATCACCTTTTTTATTCTATAAATATTCTTTAAATATTACACCATGAGGTTTTTTTGCGCTGTTTTTCTCTTTTTTCTGTATTAGTTGGACAGCTGAGCCATCCCCCAGAAACTGCAGCATAAAACCTCCCTATTAAGGTTGTATATTAATCTGTTCACAATATCACTTAACTTATATTTACCACTAATGAGCGCATTATCTGTTTTATTCATTAGGTTGGCAATACAATGTAGATGATAATATTAGATTTCCACCACATGTTTTTCTAAATAAGGTCACTATTGTTATTGTGTACTTTGAAATATACAATGTTTACGAGTTATAATGTTACATTTAGATGATTTTACATTTAACATACCAGATTAGAATATATAGTAGATGTTTTTGTTACAATAGTGATAATGTTGCTTGAACATATCACATGACATTACAATACTTATTATGTTATCAAATATTAAAGACATATGTAAATATAATTTTAATGTTTATTGGTTATCAACATAATCATGAGAATTAAGTGCATAGTAAAAAATTCCACACAAGGCTACATAAATTGTATAGTCGTAATCAGCGCAAAACTGTTTTCAAGCATTGTTACATATTGATTATAATTGCTTGTCTAGACGCATCACACTCAGGTAATATTATGATTGGTCCATCTCAAATCAGACATTGGTCCCATGTATTCATAACCGACATCTGTGAAATAGAGCAAACACATGATGTGTAAACATTACATATGTATGTATCTTTCATCATCATAACGCTTAACACATCTGAATATGATTGGCGATATTCATGCAGAATTACATATATGTTTCAATCGCAAGGATAAATCTAATCATCCAGAAGATTTGTATGTTTAAAATGCCGATGTTCGCATTACTACTGATATGTGAGTTCCGGGTCCTGAATACATAATAATGTGTGCGCACAACATGTGTTGCGCGTGCACGTCACTAATCTGTGGACTAAGTATTAGCGCATGCGCAAGACGATGTGTACGCTGTGCGTACAAGACATGTCCCTCCATGCTGCTGCTAGCAGTACGCAGATGATCGCGTAAGCTACATATATGGAAGAGAAACAAATGCACTTATACAGACGTAGATATATGAACGTTGACAACTGACGTGTGTCCACGCCCAAAGCGGACGCTCACCCAATGAGCATAAACAAGATGCGTGAAGTCATGTTCACGCACCAGGAAACTCACACAAACACCCCTCCCACTGAATGAACATTGGCCTACAGCGCTGTGCAGGCACCGCCCTACCGGCATGCGCGCATGACAGACTGCACTGACCGTAACAATAAGCTACGGTCACAGCCAATACTGTGTCACGCGCACACGTCGGGTGGGGGGGACGGCGCATCGGTAAACGTTCTCAGGACGCATTGGGACATGACCACGTACCCACGTCACATGTCGGCGACACGTACATTGTTTTCATATGTTTAATGTTAAACAATGAAGTGTGTGTGTGTGTTAAAGTTACTGTAACAGTTCTAACATTTGATTTAAACACAATTATAATGAGTTTATAATGACTCCGGCAACAATGTGTACTCATGGATGTTAATGTAGTCATTTGTTATAAGACATTATATTTATCAATTGTATATATGTAAGCATGTCTGCAATTTAACACTTTATCCATTCATTTGGCTAAAACATTGTGTATATTATGCAGATGATGCTGTCATATTATTAACATATATTATTAATGTAAATGCATAACACAATTTTATTTACCATTATTGTAGAAATCAGAACTGAATTTGCTGGAACACATCGCTCCAGTCAGGCACAGCCGGATCAGCCATGGTTGAGTCAATCATTGAATCCTGATTCATACACATCTCCGTGACACTGTCATATGGATCCGCAGTGGGTTGTTGAAACAAGACGGCCGGAGGTAGGTACAAATCTTTGTTGTTTTCATCCAAACACTCGTATTGTGCATGTAAGTTTGGACAAATACCGTAGAACTGATGTCCATCTTGCATCTCATCTTGTTGAAGGGACGGTGCAGGTATGTCAGCAGATGCCACAGTCTGTGAGCGTTCAATGTTACTGGTAGTAGGCAAGAATAGGCTATTTAGCAGAAGATATGTTCCATGTTCCATGGTAATTTTAAATGAGGGAGCAACATGCCAGCAGCTGTATTGTTCACCTTGTCGATGAGGTACACGCTCAAAACAATCATTTGCGGATAAAGTGAAACGTACAGAAGTTTTCTAATTTTTTTGATTGGCTGCTTCTTTGAAGTCTGGATATGTTTCCCTGATAAAATCATAGATTTCTCTGACTGTAGCCTTTTTATCTATCTTGGACTCGATGGCTTCATAAATCATAAACTTGTATGATTTTTGTGGGTTACTCTGCAATGTAGATGCAAGTGCCATGTCTTCTCCGTTCGACAGTACAGTGTGGAAGTGTAACGCATAAGCATGTCAGATGAATGTGAGAATCGTAACATTTTATCTTTGCAGTATTTTTAAAGGTTACAATAGAAACGAGCATTTATACGCCTGGTTCTTCTCCCACAAGAAAATAGTTTAAATAATTGGCTTAGATAATTTTATAAAGATACCGTATTTTCACATGAAACGAAAATTTTGCTTATGCAATATATATATATATATACTGCAAAATATTACTGTATGTTCATTTGCATGTCTTAGACAGGTCTGCAACCCTGTCTTTCCCCATTGTCACCCAGCATACAGCGCTTCCACTGCAGCAAGGGATTCTGGGAAATGACATGCAAATGAGCACTCAGTACCACCTTTTGTCTCAATCTCGTATTACACAAGCCAATCCTCAAGCCAATGCATGCTGTTTTAAACACAGCTTTTAGACAGAGGCTGGGATGAGATGCAAAGCCATTAAACCCACTCACAGACATGTTTCAACCTTGATGGGTATCATCAGTGTGAGGTTGGTCTTAATGGCAAAGCAGGTTTGAGACTAGACTAGGTAATCACCACTACTATTAAGGTTATGGTGGGTAAAAAAAGTGACAAAAACCCTCCACAGTAAAGCATAAAGCAACTGTAAATATTACTGTATGTTCATTTGCATGTCTTAGACAGGGAAAGACAGGGTTGCAGACCTGTCTAAGACATGCAAATGAACATACAGTAATATTTACAGTTGCTTTATGCTTTACTGTGAAGGGTTTTTGTCACTTTTTTTATCCACCATAACCTTAATAGTAGTGGTGATTATATATATATATATATATGTGTGTGTGTGTGCGTGTGTGTGCGTGTGTGTGCGTGCGTGTGCGTGCGTGTGCGTGCGCGTGCGTGCGCGCGTGCGCGCGTGTGTGTGTGTGTACACATATATATAACTATATATATATATATATATATATATATATATATATATATATATATATATATATGCACACACATGTGTAGATACATATATATAGCTTTCGAGATACACTGATCTCTTCTTCCGGCGATGTTACAATGAATGAAGCAAGGATTACTTAAAAACAGTGTCTCTTGGAATGTTATCTGTGCTGGTCCTTCCCCCGATGTGGATGTGTTTTATGGCTAGAGGTGTCAAAGGGTAACTGAAAGCAAGTGAAGAAAGAGTGTGTATGTGTATCAGTGTGAATAAGAATGAATGAAGAGCCCACAGTATAAACAGTGCTCTACACAAGGTGTGTGTGGAGTGAGAGGGGATATAAATGGTGTTGGTGTGTGTGGAAATGTGAGAGTTTGTAGCACAACTAAAAGTGTGTGTGGATACTATGTGGTCCCTATTGGTGTATAGGGATGGAAAAATAAGGAGTATAGGTATGTGTGAGAGACAGCTGTGTGTGCATACATATAGCACAGTATGTACAGACATGGCCTTTAGCGCTCATGGGAAGAGAGTTCGCTAGTGTCAGTAATGACTCATAAAATTTCGATCTCTCTGTTTAGGCCACTGCTAAGTGTCCCGAACAGTTGCATAAATTTGTATTCATGCAACCGTCTCTCTTTCGGGGTTTTAAGATTACCTTTGAGTATGGCAACCCTCAGATCGTTCATCTTATGGCCAGAGTCAGAGAAATGTTCGCCAACAGGACTGTCTCTTGTTCCGCATGTGATGCTGTGGCGATACAGGTTCATTCTCTTGTTTAGCCCCTGTCCTGTATCACCTATGTAGTAGCAGCCCCCTGGGCATTTCATGCACATGATGAGGTACACAACATTGCTGGAGGAACAGGTGAACCCTCCTCTGATTTTGTATTCCCGATTCTTGTGTGGTATTTGTATTGTGTCCGCTGTGTAGAGCATTGCGCAGGTTTTGAATCTTGGGTCCTGGCATGGTTTTGTCCCGCATTCAGTTGTACTGCTGAATACTTTACTCCTCACCATAATATTCTTGAGATTATGGGGTTGTGTGTATGATAATAAGGGTGCTTCAGGGAAGACCCGTTGCAGTCTTGCATCTTCCTGGAGGATGGGTTGTAGTTTCCTGGCGATCTTGCGTAGGGCTCCTAGGTGTGGGTTATATGTGGCCACCAAAGGTACCCTGTCGCTTGTCTCCTTCTGTTTGTATTCAAGGAGATCACTTCTTGGTATTCTGGTGGCTTTGTGAATTTGCTGGTCTACAATTCTGTGGTTATATCCACGGTTTATAAAGTCTGATCTCAAGGCTTTAATCCGCTGGTCTCTGTCTGCTGTGTCGGAGCATATCCGGTTGTATCGTATGGCTTGACTGTAGATGGTTGCATGTTTGGTGTGTGTGGGGTGGAAGCTGTTGTCTCTCAAATAGCTGGCTCTGTCTGTAGGTTTGTGGTATACAGAAGTCTGTAGTTGGTTGTTCTTTATAGTAATGGTGGTGTCTAGAAAATGTACTTCATCCGGGGAATGGGTGAGTTTGAGGTTGATGGTCGGGTGGAAAGTATTGAAGTTGTCATAGAACTGTAGGAGGTCCTGTTCGCCAGAGGTCCAGATCAGGAGGATGTCATCGATGTAGCAAAGGTATGTAAGGGGTTTCAAGTGACAGGTGGACAGAAAGTCACTTTCCAGTTTTGCGCAGAACAGATTGGCATACTGTGGCGCCATCCGAGTACCCATAGCGGTCCCGGTTGTCTGGAGGTATGTGTCATTTCCAAATGTGAAGTAGTTATGGGTCAGAATAAATTCAATGCATTTAGTCACTGTCTCTGTGAGTGGCTCCTGCGGTCCCAGAAAGTATCTGCAGGCTGAAATCCCATCCTCGTGGGGGATGTTTGTATAAAGTGACTCTACATCCATAGTTGCTAGTAGTGTTCCTGGAGGGAGGGGGCCAATGGCATTCAGTTTGTTTAGCAGGTTGGTGGTATCCTGGATATAGCTGGGTGTGTTGCTGACAAGTGGTTTTAGAATGCCCTCCACCCAGCCAGAAATATTCTCTGTAAGTGTGCCAGATCCAGAGATAATAGGCCGCCCAGGGTTACCCTCTTTGTGAATTTTAGGGAGCATGTAGAATGTGCCAGGTTTTGGGTTAGCTGGTATCAGGTCCAGAATTTGTTCTCTTGTGTGGATCGGGAGTGTTTTAATGATCCTGTTGAGTTCTCGCATGTATTTTTTAGTTGGATCCTCCTGCAGTTGGGTGTAGTACTTTGAATCAGAGAGTTGCCTGTGTGCTTCCCGCAGGTAGTCTGTGGTGTTCAATATGACCACTGCTCCTCCCTTGTCCGCAGGTTTATATACACACATGTGTATGACTGAGCCACTAATTGGGCCAGCTTTGTTGAAGTTGGAATATCCTGAAAACAAGGCCTGTTTCTTGCCATCAAGGCCTGGAGTTGTGCAGGCCAGATATATACTTACATACACTGTCTCTCACGAGAGAGAGAGAGAGAGAGAGAGAGAGAGAGAGAGAGAGAGAGAGAGAGAGAGAGAGAGAGAGAGAGAGAGAGAGAGAGAGAGAGAGAGATAGAGAGAGAGAGAGAGAGAGAGAGAGGCACTGGTTCATTGCACTTGGTGTGGCCTGTGGCACTGGTTCAGCACTTGAGATACATTGCAACACTGGTGGAGCAGTTTCTTGAGTGTGTGTTTTTGTCTTCTTCCAAAAGCTGGTGATTTGTAATTGTTGACCAATCTTACGTTTGCGTGTCTCATTTGTAGGTGTCGGTTCAATATTTGGAACAGATGATGTAAACGGTTGGATGTTGACAGGGACCTGCACAGAAGTGAACCAGAAACACCCTGAAGTGGGGAATGAAGAAGTGATGGGTCTGGAGAAAAAATAGCACCACGTAAAGATCCATTCTCTGATGGGTTTTTCTGGAATTTGTGCTCTCTTGCTGTACTCCTAACCTGATTGGATTGGTTTACATTCAGAACTAGTGCTAGTAATGTGTTGTTCAGATTTTGGAGTTCTTTAGGAACTTGTATGATGACATTTTTTATTTGTGTCATTTCTGATAACATCATTTCATGCATCCTTTCATGCAGTGATATCATCCTTTCAGGCATTGAGATCATTTCGGAATGACAACGATTTTCTTCACCCAAGATTCGTTCTTCAGAAGCTGTAATTGCTGAGAAAGTGTAACGAGCAGGAGGACTTGAATGCTGTATGTAATCCAATAGTGTCAACAACTTCATGGTCACTTGAGTCAATTTGTCCGTGAGCGGAAACATCTGGTTCTAAAAATAAAAACATAAATGATCAACTCACATGGAACATTAACATTGTTTTATGCAATAATTATAGTTGTTGTGATAGTGGAACACATTAAATGTTGACATATTATGTATAATTATTGGTCAATAAAAATTGTAATATTTTGCCCACAATTACGTTTCGACTCAGTGTGAATGATGAAGGAATGAAAGATTGTTGTAACATCACAACTCAAAGTTCATACTTGAAAACGCATACAATACATGTTGTGTAATGGAACCGTACATCACCTCTGTGTCATTAACTATTCATAAGTTCATCACATGTGAAACTCAAATCTTTGAAACAATGTAATTAGCTATGGCAATGTACACATTATATGGTGTGTACGTCAAGCACTCACCATCCATTCTTGATGATGACATTGATGAGGCAGGTGAGGACACGTGTTCTGTCTGAGCTGGCACAGGTGACACAGGAGCTGGCGGAGCAACTATATAGAAAAAAAACATCAGAAACATACTTTATGAGAATTATGTACACATGACAGTATCTGTAGTGGGAGTACTGATGTAAAAATATCTGCATTAATGAACGATATAACAATAATATGCTTAGCTCGATCTGTACATTATCCATCTTAACACAAATGTACATGTTAACATGATCAAGGTACATATTTTGGACAGCATACAACTTACATCGAATGTTAATGCAGATATGTATGAAGGTATGTGTACTACTATTCACTGGTCTGTTCTACATACACTGCATATGTTAGGCATTATTAGAGCCACAATAAGTGACATCACTGCCATGAATGAAAACAATACTCTATGCTTACAATTCTGCACATAATTGTTTAACATTGTACGATATTTCTTCAAAATGAGTATGAACATTTAGGAGAAGCAGGGGTGGCGCGGAATGTGGGTGACACTCAGCATCACATGCAGTGTGTCGCTCACAGATGCTACTGGTGTGAGAAGGTGGCGTATCAGTTACGTTACAATAGTTATTTCAAACACTAATGACTAGGCGACGTTGTAATATATCGTCTAATGGTTGTTTAAAGTAGTCATATAATTAGCATTTCAAATGACTGTCATGAACTTAGCTTCACATTGTCACCTTCTACCCCCTCTACTCCCTCCCCCAACACTTCAACCCACCATGCCCCCATGAGCTGCCTCTTTCCCCCCACCACCCCCTCTGTTCACCTCTATGCTATGATTACATATTAGTTGAAGTTGTTTTAACACACAGGTACATGAGCGTAATTACAATATAAAGTTATCTATATATGAACACAATTTCATTCTATATGGTACATGTTGGTATTTATTCTCACATGAGACAACATGAACCACAAACAGAGCATTAATAACCAATTAGGGAATGTCTGTGTGAAAGTTCATAATGTTCTCCTTTCACTTGAGAATATTCCAGGCAGGACTTTAATATGCAGTAAGGGCCTGTTTAGAGGTATTACATAGATACACAAATATATACATATATTCTATCAATATATAGATCAACAGATACAAAAATTTGTGAATTATGTTTTTTTTATCACATACACACAATAACCAACAACCAGTGATGACACCCATTAATGTCAGAAAGGATGACTGCGGGTGTGTTTAGAGGGTGTGCATGTTAACCCTGTGTGTGATCCAAGCTGTGACCATACTTGAAGCTTAAACCTATAGGGGAAAGATGTGGAATGGTTTGTAAATCAAAAGATGGCAGTGTGTGCTATTTTGAATATCATTACACATGATCCCTCCCTCCAGTTCAAGTGGTGTGTGCTGGCTCAAAATGGTGTAAGGCAGGATTGCAGAGACAATACATGCAAATGAGTAGACACATATAATATATATCTATATAATATCAAGCTATATCTATATCTATATATATATATGAACTATCATCACCAAGCTGATGAGAGAGAGAGAGAGAGAGAGAGAGAGAGAGAGAGAGAGAGAGAGAGAGAGAGAGAGAGAGAGAGAGAGAGAGAGAGAGAGAGAGAGAGAGAGAGAGAGAGAGAGAGAGAGAGAGAGAGAGAGAGAGAGAGAGAGAGAGAGAGAGAGAGAGAGAGAGAGAAGTTTTTTTTTTTAAAAGGTAATACATTTTTGTGGAAGATTGATGTAAACCAGTGGTTCCCAAACTTTTTCGATTTCAAGGCTCCCTAAGTCGATCAGAATTTTTTCAAGGCTCCCTAAGGTGTTCAGGATTTTTCCACGGCGCCCAAAGTGAAAACAAAGTTGTATATACATACCTAACAGTTGCAGTGCGCAGTTGGTATGT